>NC_081756.1:46496357-46796357 GCF_963082965.1 Carassius carassius | reverse complement strand
AATCCTGAAACTTTAACTAAATGAAAAAAGAAAATATAAATAAAAACTTTAATAGTATCTCAATGATACCAAAATAACACCATTCCAACAACATAACACTCTGCACATGATATCAACAAAATATTAATTTATTTGATTAATTATTGTTGTTGTTGTTGTTATTGTACTGACTGCATCCTTTAAAATCTGTATAGAACGTCTCGGTTATGTATGGTAACCCTCGTTCCCTGAAGGAGGGAACGGAGACGTCACGTCAATGACTAACTAATTGGGATATCACTTCGATAGACCAATCTACTTCGAGTGTAAAATAAATTAGCCAATGCACATTGGCATGCAATTATTGCATCCAGATGCCGCTGACAGCATGAGTATAAGAAGGCAGCAGGTGCAATGCATACCAGGTTTTTGCTGAGGAGCCGAGCCGGAGACCCGGCCGCTCAGCAGTGGTACAGCAACCGTGGCGACGGGACGTGATGTCCCTTTCAGTCGGTCACTCTCGACATCACGTCGATGACCGACTAATTGGTATGCCTACCAAAGCACCATGGGTGGTGCCCCTTCCAGTGCCCTGTGCGAGCCACCTGCGCCCCTATTTGGTGTAGGCCGAGGCTCGGAACAAGCAGTTCCACTCACCATTGTCAAAGCACTACCTCACTGGGTGAGATTGGATAACACTGGGAAAACGTACTTGTTTCACTTGGAATAGGGACGCTGCAGAAGACTCATCCTTCCCGAAGGAGTTTTTGGAAGCAAATACACATATAGCATCCATTTAGGTGTATATGGAGAAACTTGAGGTGATTAACACCCTCTTGGGAAGGCAGAAGTCTGCCGGGGAAACACGGGCTCTAAGACTATACTGTGGACTATATGCATACGAGTACCGCTTAGGTTTCAATATGGAACCCAGCCTTCCATGGTTCTCACGGATTCATCATGAAGGCCTGGTGCTGGGCGTTCCGCCGCTTCCAGCTGCCTAGGCTGATGGAAGATCTCAACAGGGTCTACAGTACAGACAATCTGGAGCATTTTAAGCAAGCCGACACTAACCGGGGCCTCTCAGTGCCACTACCCATTTAAGGTGAAAACACAGGAGGATATCGGCTCTACACGAAGGCTATAGAAACTATCAAACATGCTAGGGGTCGCCCAGCCCGCAGCTCTACAAATATATGTCAGCGAGGCGCCACGAGTCAGCGCCCAGGAGGATGCAACACTTCTAGTTGAGTGAGCTCGCAACCTGAATGGGCAGGGCACACCCTGTGCCTGATACATGCTTACCTAAAGACTTCCCATTCACAGGGTCATGGTACGCAGCAATAGCAGCAACCTGGACTTTGAGGGTGGAGGGAAACAGCCTTCACTCCAGCCCTTGCTGCTGAAAGGAAAGCACGACCGCAATCAGGCATCTTCGGGGGTCCTCTCGGTGAGAAGTACACCACTTGATGAACAGGTTCCACTTCAAGGCATAAGCGTGTCTCGTAGATGGTGCTTTTGCTGAAGTGATGGTGTCCACTACCTCCTGGGGTAGGTCACCTAGAATTTTTGCGTCCCGTCCATGGACCAGACATGGAGTTTCCAAAGGTCAGGATGCAGGTGCCAAACAGTGTCCTGTCTCTGAGTCAGTAGATCTTTCCTCAGAGGAATCGGCAAAGGAGGGGCTGTCGCGAGAAGCACTAGTTCGGGGAACCAGGTCCAAGTGGGCCAATACGGCACCACTAGCAAGACTTGCCCTTCGTCCTCCCGGACTTTGCACAGTGTCTGTGGAGGAAGGCTCACTGGGGGAAAAGCATATTTCCGTAGGCCTCGCGGCCAGCTGTGTGCCAGTGCGTCCGTGCCGAGAGTTCCGGAGTGAGGAAATGATTTGGAAATGAGCGACGCCTGCGCCACTCACCAGTCTCGAGTCCCACGGAGGAGATTGGAAGGATATAAAAGAGGAGCGATGACAGGGAAGGACGAGAGAGGACCAGGCCTGTTTTTTTTTGTGTTTCGGTTCTGTTTGTGCGCTGCAGTCGTCCGTGAGGGGCTGTTGCGCTGTTTTGTGTTTATTTTATTATTAAAGTTTTCATTTGAATGTCCGTTGGTTCCTGCCTCCTTCTTCCCGTGATTAATAAGTTTTTATATTGTTACAACGATTGAAACATTATTTACTGTGCAGCTCTATGCCTTTCCATAATTAATTTATTTTTCCTGTTTATCACTTTGAAGCTGATTTGACCCAATCTGTACTGTATAAAGTGCTATAGAAATAATGATGAGTTGTCTTGACATTTTTAGTTTGACATGAATATCAAAAATGTTATGCTCATGACGCCAGCTGCTGAAAAGATACAGTGAGATGTGTAGCATCTATCTAGACCATTTGCAAAAGACAAACAATTTAAAGAAATGCTGACACAAGAACACGCCATGTGTGAACGACCCCTAAGTAAATCAAAATAAGTGATTTTGTTATTAAGTTTGGCATATAAGGCATATTCACATTCTAATCCATTCCTTCCTCGGAGGCACCTTGTGATTATCTGACTCTGTGTGACATTTTTTGTGTGTATTAACTCTAGCCTCACCATTGTGTTCACTTATTGCCACTTTATCAATGAAAGGATAGTCCATTCACATGCCAATCAAGAGCAGCCACCCTGGATTACTAAACAGATTGCTGACCTTCCCCCAATACATAAAGCAGCCTCCTGCAAAGGGACACATTTTCTCCTCTGCTGTCCTTTCTTTTACAAGTGCTCTCTGAGGGTAAATTGTCACAGATTTGGCTAACCAACTGCCCTTGTGCTGAGCAGTGATAGCTAGTAAGGATCCGTAGATGCTTTGACAATCAATACATTGTTGTCCTTTTTATTACAGTTAGTATTTGGCAGCAGTGGTGTCTCGTGGGTTTTAAAATAGAGGAGGAACACTAATTGTATTGGTCTGGGGATCCCAGCCGATTGTTATTATTATTATTTGCTTAACCATTTTAAAATGGCGTTTTGGTGGCTTTTAGTAAAAAAACGTAAAGAAAATATATTCAATATCGCTACTCATCATAAATACTTGGTATATTATCAAATAATCAGCCCAGCCACTACAGGAGATGTTCAAATTTATAGCACGTAATTTACGTCTCTTTGATGATTGGTTGATATACCAGACGGGAGGCTAGACTATGGTATTCCTTTTCCTAACACTCCTCAGCGCTGAAAGTAAACACTCAGTGCAGCTTTTTTTTTTTTAAAACGGAGGCACAAGCACTCATCTCTCCTCGGCCTCCCCCTCCCCTTCTCTACCACTTAGCGGTTGTAATTGTATCAGCAGATTGGGCACATACGTGATAGAAAAGCGGAGCTTTCACATAATGGTATTACAACTGTGAAATTACAAACAAAAATATATACATTCTGAGACATGAACTGAAATGAATAGTGAATTTTACTAACATTAAATTGTCCTCATTTTCACTTCAAAATTTGGGGAAGCTGTGCCTCCCCCGCATGCCACCACTGTTTGGCAGGCACTAACAGTACTTACCTGTTAAAGGCCTAAAGGGATAGTTCACGTTCAAGTTGTAACAGTTCTGGGAGACAATTATACAGAAATACGTTGATGACAAACTTTGTTCGGAGATTTCAAAATGAACATAACATTTCAGATGCTGCGGAACAAGAACGGTCCACTGGTTAGGTTTTGCCACCCCATAGCACTTAGTCACATGACTTGATGTGGATGGAGGAATTTACTCTAGGAATGTATCTCCTTTAATTCGCACAAATCAAAAACCACCTCAGTGTAAAAACATTTTTTTGTGACATAAGGGATTTTTATTTGAAATGTATGTGCATAAAAACAGGGTGATTTTTTTTTTACTTAACACTATTTTCAACTATAAATTTTAAATTTATTGTGTTTGGTCATTCATTTGCATTCATTTGAAAACTTTTGAAAACGAGTTTCAATGTGCAAATTTTTGAAAACAGTTCTGTCACACACATACATGCTTTTGCTATCTTGAGTGTTTGTATTCACAGCTCTGTAGAAGGATGCATATGTGCACAGGCATGCAGTGTTCCTTTGCAAAGTTGTATCGCCAACTACTGGCCTGGCATACATAATGCAGCGATTTTAGTTGTTTTTGCAGATCTGCGTCAACGGGGGTCTTTTGACAATGTTGTTATCTGTATGCAAAACCTTTGAAAAATACAAATGAAAAAGTGTTCTGTTTTAATTACATTGTTTTATGTAAATGAACCCTTTGTGTAAACGTGTCCAGTGAACTACACTGTAAGAAAAAATACTGTAAAGTACTGGTGTTATTCTGTGAGAACATCATTAGTTAAGTTAACAGACCTTTTCAAGTACTTTATTAAAAACAAAGCATTTTTGTTTCACATACAATTTTGACAACATAATATATATATATATATATATATATATATATATATATATATATATATATATATATATATATATATATATATATTATGGAGAGTTATTAAGATTAAGACTATTTTCATGTCTGGGTGAACTATTCATTGAAATCTTTTACAAAATGTGATGGCAGAAAGTCTCCAGTTGGTCACACCTACTGTACCTGAGATTAAACAGACTGTATTCGTTCGCCGGATGAACTCTGAGAGGTCATTCATATGCCGCAGGCTTAAATAAATGTGATTCAAACTATTTACTGGAATTTCTTGAGATTTCAAGCCAATGCTACAGAAGTGTACTACATTTCCCAGAACTATGTTTATGGACAGCTAGTTTGATTCTTGGTAGTGGAGGTTAGAAACTGTGCGTTGTAAATTCCTGATTGAAAAGTTACTGTTTTACTTTGTTTGAGATGCGTCAGTTGATAGAAATGTAAAGTTACTAAAAATACTATATATAGTTTACACTATATTTTACAGGCTAGTTTGGAAAATAATTGGCATGGTTTCATCACCGCTATAAAAAGGAATTGACAACAAAAGCTAATGATTAACTGCAATTTAAGTCTTAATGATCCAATAAATGGTTTTGATGAGTAATTAAGAATATTAAAATAGAAGAAACAGACACTTTGTTCTTGCGATCCACACAGAAATTGGTGTCTCAACACAGTGTTACTTTTGTCACCAATTACTCTGCCTTTATTACTAGAGAGGGCTTGTTTGAAAGTCAGGCACCAGAGCATTAGAAGCCATTAGGGCCTTTTACACCGCGGGAACCTTTCCATAACATCAGAACTAATTGTGGAACTACCCACTTATGGGCATTTTTGCACCGCCATAACTAGGTGCGATTTTAGTACTGGACTGCCTTTTTCGAGAACCAAATTAGCTTCTACTCCGGAGCAGGATCTAACCAGCACAACTGGTACTACCAGTGATGTAAATAGACATTGATTGACCAGATGTTTTTCAAAAACACCCTCACCCACAATGTATGATGAACAGCAATAGATGGACAGACAATGAACTGCAGGCACTTGTTGCAAATGTAGCACTGCCAGTTGTCGTTGGAGATTCTTAGTCCTCCTTTCCGTTCTTTCAATTGCTTTACATATACGTCAACTTTCCATGTCCATTATTGTGAAACCTGTGAGACACAACAAAAACACAGCTCTGATCACAGCGTAACACTCCATCCTCCTGTTGTTAACATTATTCTTCTTTGTTAACGTTGTTGAAGACCTGAAGCACAAATGACATCGCTGTCGACTGTCTTATGTCACTTCCTAGTATAGACTGTCGGTGCAAATTCAAAGTGGGAAATAGTTCGCGCAAAATTGTCCCAGTACTTTAGTACTGTACGTTTAGTTCTGGAAATAAAGTGGTGCGAAATGCCCTAATATTAGGAGCGCGGTCGCGCAATATTATAGTGTGTGGTCGTGAAACTCTCCAGGAAGTACAGAAGATGAGGTGTGATCTGTCCCAAGAGTCAAACAGTAGCGTAAATTATGTAAAGGTGCCAGGCGAATGGGGCTCTAAGAACCAGATCTTATCCACATTTCCTTCTCATAAACAAACAAATTCTCTTCAAATAGCTAATGTTGCATTGCTACAACACAACAAACACAAATCTAAGGATATAGACAAGCATTAGAGAACTGCATTAGGTATATATCTATCCCATGCCATAAGGACAAAGAACCTTTCAGTGAACAGTTCTTAATAAAAGAACAATTTGCCCCCTTAGTCTGAAGAACATATTAATAATCTAAATAACTTTCTTTCCATTATAAGGAACTTCTTTCTGTTTTTTTTTTTTTTTTTGGTAATGGAAAGATTCCATGGATGTTAAAGAATCTTCATGAAACCATAAATGCCAATGAAGAACTATTATTTTAAGAGTGTAGTATTAGTATTATGAAGTAGTGAATGAACTAGTTTAGTTAGTCCAAATGACTTCAGAATTTTTTCTTTTTGCCTATTCACTGATTGTGAGTTGTCATTGTGTTGCACATAAATAATTGATCTCTTGGTAAAAATTGTAATGCTTAATTTTATTAAATGTGCACTTGTAGTGTTTCTTAACACACTTGTTTAAAAAGTGCAAAAAAGTCTTACTTTGAAGTACATTAATAATAATTGGGTATTGGGTTTTAAAGAATGATGTTATGTTGATACATTGACTAACATACTAAATCACACATAAAGTACAATTATAATTTCAACTGCAGCACGTTATTGTTATTCAATTAACTTATATATTATATTAAATTATTAACTTATATATTAAGTTAATATAAATGTATTAAAGTTGCAACTTGTTCATTAAAAATGTGTGATTTAAATTGTATTTAAATAATACATACAAGTTTCAATAGAAATGAAATTAACATATACTGTATTTTAGTTTAGCATAAATGCTCATCAATTCTGTAACACAATTTGACCATATTTACAATACAAGTAATTATGAAATTATGCATAAGGATGTCCTACTTGAGTAGGTTAAAAATGCACTTCGTTTAATATAGTTATATACATTAGTTATATAATGTTTCTGCTATATTGTACATTATCAAGATATATGTAAATCTTGTATAATATATTTTAACAAATTTCCTCTTGCACTTGTAAAGCCACTGATGTGTAGGCTTCCCATGACAGGTCTGAATAAGTTATTTAGACAAACCTCTAAACCTGTGCAACCATTTAAGATGTTTGTGTGTAATCCCACCCATCACAAATATATGTGACCCTGGATCCCAAAACAAGTCATAAGGGTCAGTTTTTGGAAAATGAGAGTTATACATCACACAAAAGCTGAATAAATAAGCTTTCCATTGATGCATGGTTTGTTATAATAGGACAATATTTGGCCAAGAAACAACTATTTAAAAAATCTGAGGATGCAAAAAAAAAAATAAATAAATAAATAAAAAGAAAATTTAAAAAACTGAAAAAGATTAATTGCCTTTAAAATTGTCAAAATGAAGTCCTTAGCAACACATATTACTAATGATAATACCTTTTTAATATATATTCTCTAGAAAATGTATAAATATCTTCATGGAACATGATCTTTACTTAATATCCTAATGATTTTTGGCATAAAAGAAAAATCATTAATTTTGACCATACAATGAATTGTTGGCTATTGCTACAAATATACCCCATCAACTTAAGACTGGTTTTGTGGTCCATGGTCACATAGGAAAGCTGTTCCAAGTGCAATGCTAACGAATCCAAATCTGATAGCATGGCATAGGCCAGATTTTCAGGTCAATGTTCATGCTAAACTGTTCAAACAAAGGGCTCTTGCCAGCACTGGATCATTACTCATATAAAATATGTGCATGTGACATTTTCTTCCTTGATGGGGGAGGGGAAGCCATGCATATATGGTGCAAGTGGGCCATCAATTGCATTACTTGTAAAATGGCTTTCACTTCAAGCATATTAAATCAGTTGTGTATAAACGTGTTGTGTGTAATGCCCGTTTATGTAAGCCTGTGAGTTGTGCGTATCTGCTAAGAACATGATGCCTACAAAGCTCATGCTCTGAATCATGATGTCCGTGTGAATGTTTTCATTGCATTTGACTGGAAGTGCAACATACAACATCAGACGTTTACTGCTCATGTGGAATATTTCAGCTTGTTTGTGTGTCAGAAAAGACAGTAAGCGAAAAGGACACTGCATAAACTGTTTTATCATAAACTTATATCACTGTTTTCCTCGATATTTCTACTTTTGGATGTTGCCAAGCCAGACTGAAGCTCGCCTTACAGATGGAAGTTCAAGGAAGCCATATTGTGACATTAACAATTAGTGTTGCAGCTTAAGGCTAATAAAAGAAGTCCCACTCCACCTTGAAATGTCAAATTTGTAGATTAATTTGTGTGAAAACAACACACTATGAGTCACTGAGAGAACAAAATAAGATTGGCACAAAAGCCTTGACTGTTTTTTGTAAAATAAGCATGTTAAACACTGCATTTGCTGGAGTAACTTAATCTTTGTGGCATGAAATGGTGTTTTGGGGATAGGAAGTAAGGCAATTTGCATGTCAGAATGACGTGGGACTGTAAATGAGGTTACTTGATATTGGACAAGTCCGCAAATCTGGTTTCCTAGCAATCTTGTATAAAAAAGCATGCATGACTTAAAATAGCCAGTGGAGAGCCAATCATAATACTTTATTTTGAGAATGTAATTTTCTCAAGCCTCGCCAGTAATTAACCTCGCTACAAAAAAGGTATTGGAAGCACCGCACTTGCAATTTCAGCTGTAGCACAGTAAAGAAGAGGCCATATGATAGGGAAGAATGAGAGGGAGAGAAAGTGAGTGAAGAGGCTCTGGATTCGGCTCTATCTGTGAATGTCGGCTCTTTTTTGCTCTGATTTTTATTTAAAACTTCTTTCTTTGGCTTCATGCAGAATTGGGGGTTTTGTTCACCATTAATTCACTTCCAACTCATTCTAAGCCTTCTTCGAGCTGCTGGGATCGCTTATAATGACAGTGGTCAAATACCTCGGTAGATAATTGACTACAAGTGGTCTGACTTGTTTTGTGAAGGCATTACAATGGAGACAAAGACTATTGAGGGGTAAAAGAGAGAAGATCTGAATCTTGAAGCTCATTGCGTAGGCAAAGTGAGAAGAATGTGTCCACCTGTGCCAAATTGCCTCCTTTTGCTCGGTGCCAGACTAGAGATCTGTTCCAAAACCCAGTGAGCTGCTGGATGCCTAACAAAGGAAACATCCTAACTGTCATGGAACTTAGAAGTGACCAATTTGGAATGCTCTCACCACACAAATACTCTGCTTTAGGATACATTTTGGTAGAGTTTTTGACATTTTTGCCTATTGATGATAATGCAATAAACATTAACTTAAATATTAAATACTGGTAAAATTGCATACAATACTGTATTAATAATCATCTTGCATTCTAGGATTATAGCCGGTAGCATAACTGAATAATTAATACAGCCCTATTATCACATGCTATATCAGACATTTGCTACTTCCCGCTTCTTAAACTGTAATTACGAAATTCATTCTTGCCTATGTCTTGAGGAAATCTTATTAAAGCCAAAATGCCCTTACGATTATTTAGTTGATATCCAAGGGATTTTTAATAAAATGTAGCATCTCATTGGTTGACTATATATATATATATATATATATATATATATATATATATATATATATATATATATATATATATTACCCATGCTATTGGATACATACACTGCTCTAGTATTTCAGTCAAATAAAGGATGTTTCTGCTGGGTAAAATACATACAATATGCATCAAACTGTTATTTAAATACATAAATATACACAATGTTTTATATTTATATAAAAAATATCAAAAGTTTCCTTGTCGGAGGCTGTTCATGTCCAATTTCCAACAAAAAGTATTATTTTCTTAATTATACTTAATTATTCTTAATTGCACTTTTCTTAATTATATCTGTATATGTAAAGGCCAAATATAAGTAGGCTTTTCAGTATACGTATCAGTTGAAACGTTTTTTTTTTTCTTCTTTTTTTTTTTTAGGGTTTTCCTTGTCTCACGATATTTCAGCAATCAAAATCAATCAGTATTAAATATTCAGTCAAATATTTGCATAAGTGTGCATATTTACTGCACAGTCAATGAATCAAGTGTTTTCACCCAACCAAAGAAAACGCCAAATACTAAACTAGCAGTCTTTCTGGTTAATAATTGCATTCATAATGATCCGTCTTTCTAAGAAGGCTTTGCTTAGTATAATCATATTGCATAAGTGTATTAAACTTGATAAATAATCAAGTTAACAGCAATGCTACTAAATGAGAAATCTATAGTCCCACTTACTTCTTTCTTAACAGACAGATAAACTCACTATAAAAGCAATACGTAAACTGCTGCTCAGCATCCTCAGAGTTTGCAAATCTAAACGGGTTCAGAAGCAGTGCTGTGACCTGAGAGTGGACTGATCTCACAGTGGGCAGCCGGCCACTATCTGGAATCTAATGTTGTACTCTTTATACAGCAAGGGTTATTTTTAATGGACAGCATGCCTCACAGTCTCCTGATGTGGCATCACAGAGTATTGGCTCATTGGCAGTCACACCACACCACTGCCATTTAAACTGAGCGCATACGGTGCTCAAACCATACTATCCTCTGGGTTACTAGAGTTAACTGAAACTAACACCAAAAATGGTGTTACTGAAATAAAATTATATGTGCGCATGCATTATTTCATTATTCCTTGCCTTGGAGAAATTTTGACCTAATTTGAGGTCTAAATATAAATATAAAAAAACAGTATAAATATGTATACATATTTCAGTATATTTAAAATATTTTAGTGCATATTTAATATACATAAATGCAAAACAACTATATTTCAAAAACAAATTAATTATGCCAATACATATACAGTACTTAAGTCCTAGTTTATTTATCTTTAATTCCAATTAACATGCAATTAAGTGTCCAAAAACATTAAATTCAGTTTGCACTTTAGTGCATTCTTTTTTTTTTATTACATTAATTACATATCAAGCACAAAATATATGCTAAATTGGGTTTATACATATATATATATATATATATATATGTAATGTAGTAGTTGCACTGGTCCTAGTGAAACAATTTTATAAGGTTAACTTGTTTCTGCTTTCATCAAATAAAAATAAACAATTTAACTAGTCTTAAATTTATGTTCACAATTACAGTCACAGAACTAAAAAATAACTAAACAAGAACAGTCACACTATTTTACAACATCTAATTCTGTACTGATTCAGTACAAAAAAACACCCAGTGCCAAAAAAATGTTGACATTTTCTAACATCACACAAACCGTGTCCTCTTTTCTGTGACTGTATTTAGACTGATTTGCTATTTCTGGTCGGGGAAAGAGTACAGTGGCTGCATATGACTCATAAGCCAATGAACAAACTCCCCCCAACCCCAGTCACTAAAATGTGAAATGATGAATCATACTAATTTCTGAGGCAGGCAGAGGATATTAGCATATTATCGTTTTATCATACTGGCGTGTTGTTTTTACAGTTATTTTGAATGGGGAACACAAACATAATTATCAAGCGAAAGCTTCGGGAAGATTGGCAAGGAGAAGAATAGTAGCAGCTAGTCGGCAGATGAATTTGAATTATTTATTTTATGACAAAAGACGACATTCCGCACCATCTCTTTCTTCTGGCTGCTAAAAAGGAAGTCGCTTCCCTGAAAAACCTCCATTTACATTGACCTATTTATGACACGGTGTGAGAGGAGGACAACGGTTGGCGGGTTGGCGGGACAATTTGCAAGGCTACGTGCTGTCACAAGGTTGCCTTAGTTGAAAGGCAACATTCCATCCTTTGCCCTTTTGCTGAGCCCACCTGTTGGTGCCATAAGTGGGTGTCAGGAGAGGCTGCGTTCAGACTGGCCCTGGTGTTTAGTGCATTAGTGAGAATGTCACAATGAGCCCACAAGCAGTTGCTGTTTTATGGCAATTGAGAGTCATACTGAATAATAGTGTTGGCAGGATGAATATGTAATAACGACAGCCTAGAAGTTTTAATTGGACGAGGGTATGAAAGAGGTTATTAAGGTATCAACCAGGGAAAAGGAAAAGACATTTAAGAGTCTGAGGAGGGAGTGAAGCTAAATGATTGCTAAATGAGTGTCAGTGAAAATGTAATATCACTGAGAAACTATAATATTTTTTTTTAATTATTATTAATAATTAAAAAAACATTTTTATTATTGTTATATTTTCCATTCTGTTTGTGTGTGTTTTTGTCATTTCTCTACCGATACCAATTGGCATTTATTCAGAATTAAATCTACAGACACCGATATTTTGTGATAAGTGATGCAACGTGTGGTATGGTGTCCCATACTAGGAATATGTGCTCTGCATTTTTCCCATCCAAGTGCACATACACACACACACACCCAGAGCAGCCATTTTTGCTGTTGGCACCCAGGGAGCAGCTGATAGTTCGGTGTCCTGCTCAAGGGCAGCTCAGTCAGTATTGAAGGTGGAAGAGAGCACTAATCATTCACTCCCCCCACTTACATTTTCCTGCTGGTACCGAGACTCAAACCTGCAACCTTTTGGGATACAAGTCCGACTCTCTAACCATTAGGACACGACTGCTTTGCCTAAAGAAAAAAAAAATCTGTCCTTACTGATGTCTGTATACAATTCAAGTGCACATAAGTTAGTTTTCATAAACACTTGTCTTCATGCTAGATTTATTCAAACATACATATTTAATTAAAAGTGAATATGCTCCTCTTTAGTGTTTTGTATTGCTAACTAATGAACAGTGGATAACTTTCCTGGGGTAAGTGCATCATTAAGTGACATTGTTCACAAACAGGCATCTTTTGGTGATTGAAACACTAATTGAATGATTACATTAGACAAGATACATTTCTGTAAGTTGTACTTTATCTTTCAACATACCTATTGATGTTCATTCATGTTTTTTTCACGCTACAACTTTTATTAAAGTGGAAGAAAGCAGATTTAGCTCTTTGAGCTGCTGCTTAAACGGGCATTACATTTACAAGCATTAAAACGCAATATATTGTTTGAATTTTGTGATAGAATGGACAGAATTTGAAAGATGATACTTATTTTTCTTATCAGAAGTAACAAAGCACAAAGCTCTTTGAAATTATTAGATGGGAGGCACGCTACAAATTATGTTTGGTGAAGAGAAAAAACATTGACCTGGCAACCCTGTCTTGAACTATGGGTGATTTATAGGGTGAAACTGTTTATCCATTATTATTGTGTTAACTGTGTAAGCTTTAAATTCACTATGAGATTTTCTTCACACTCAGTATGAGTTGAATATAAACGGCTGATACTGATAATTGGCCGATACATTGGAGCATCCTTAATAGGCCTATTTAGACTGTTTTCATATAATTCATTAATATTATATTATTTGCCTGTACAGTTTTTTATATATACTTTTAAGATATGAAGTACACTACAAGTGCACATTCAATACATTTAAGCAGTTTTGTTGTTGTTGTTTTTAGGGAATACATACATAAATAACAATATTGTGAGAGACTGAGTAAGCTTAAGCTATCTTGGATAAACTTCTTGCCTTTTCTACACAATTATCCGGCTGATAGGTTGGAAGGCAAGCATGACGCATGGCAATGATGTTTGGTTTGTCGATTATTATTTTCCTTGTCCTGGCCGTTTGAATGAGCTCAGATATGGAACAGAGAGTTCAGTTTTGAGCCCAGTCCAATTGTATTATCAATGCTTTCGCACAGAAATGGAAGATAGAAAAGTGTAGTTCCAGAAGGCGAAAGAGCTGAACTTTGTGACGTGATATCTGATGAAAGGCTAAATCAATTTTCAAGCATCCAAATTATTAAACTGACAATCTACTCTGTCACTATCTCACATTACCCAGTCCTTTCAATTGCCAATCGCTTTATATGCACAAAGTGTCCAGCCCAGAAAAGCTTAATGTGGCTGTTTTTATTGCCTTGGTTTACAGACACTGTGCAGGGCAAATATCACTAAATAGAACAGTCACTCAAAGCACTGGTATTTTTATAATGGGGTTTGAAGCTGCCAGGTTACTCTCATATAGGTTAAGGATCTGTTCCACACAGGTTTTTAGAGACTGGCACAGAATGAGATGCCAGCTGGCTCCCACGTGATGTCAAGTATACTGACATGCCCAGTAAAGCTCTGCTGCTTCATATGCATCTTCATATGCTTTGCAACGTTTCAATGGAAATAATCTGTTCGTCTTGATTTGTAAAATGTCAGTGTCCATGCATGCGATTCATTCATTGTCCAAGGCCAACACTTCCTTTAACCATTATGATATTGTGACGAGCGTCCTAGGAGGAATCACCGTCGCCCTGGCAACCAACGGCATACACCTGCACGTCCTCACCGCCCGCTGATCGGTCACAGCTGCACCTCATCAGAACATGGCTCTTAAGCAGCACATGCTGAGCAGACAGGACAGACACTGGTCTCGAGCCGAATGCACGCTGGACTAACCCTTTCTCTCGTTTCTCTCCAGAAAGCAGCGAGTGACCGACAGCCTACCCACTTTGGAGCACGTTTGGACACCCACTTTCACTTGGATTGAGCACTGAAGAGCACCGTGAGCACCAGCCTCCACGCACCGGCTTGCCACCCTGCACCTATTATTATTGTAAATAAAATCCACCCTCCGGGGGCCTTTTGTTGTTCACGAAGCCAAAACTTGTCGAGTGATTCTTCACCACGTCACAGTGGTGGAGAATGCGGGCAGATCGGTGAAGAATCACCGGCAAGTTCACCACCCCAGCCCTTAATTCTTCCTCTTCATTTTTTTTTCTCTTCCATGTTTGCACGCCCTAGCACCGTGGAAAGAGGCGCGCTTGGCCCCACGATGGAAGAGGTTCTACAGCGCCTCGCGGAAGTGAGCATCCACCAGCAGCAGATTGTTGAACACCTCTCCACTCGCCAGGGCAGGACGGAGGAAGAACTCGCCGCCGTCCGTACCGCCGCTGCCCAGCTCGTTCCGCTACCTGATCCTCACGCCCGAGCCACCGGCCTGTTACCGAAAATGACCGCGGATGACGATGTGGAAGCCTTCCTACAGGTCTTCGAGAATACTGCTCAGCGCGAGGCGTTGCCCGAGGATGAGTGGGCACGTGCGCTGGCACCCCTCCTCACTGAAGAAGCCCAACAGGCTTACTTCTCCTTTCCCTTTGCGGCCGCTGAAGACTATAACGAGGTCAAGCGAGAGATCCTAGCGAAGCTCTGCCTCTCACCCATCTGCGCGGCCCAACAGTTCCACAAATGGGAATTCAAGCACCATGTGCAAGCCCGTGCCCAGGCAGCCGAGCTCAGCCGCATCGCTCAACACTGGCTGCTGGAAGGAAGCCTCACTGCAGCACAGGTAGCGGAGCGAGTGGTGGTCAATCGCCTCCTCCGCGCATTACCCGGCGCCCATCGGCAAGCGGTTGGAATGAGGAACCTTGCCAACACCGAGGAACTCGTGGAAGCGATCGAGCTGGCGGATGCCGTCCATCACCGCGAGGCCGGGGACCGAGCGCCGCCGTCTCCCCGGAGGGTGGTCCAGGAGCGACGCCCGCTAGAAGGCGCACCCCGACCGGTCAGCAGGCTGACGGTTCCCCCACCGTGGGATGAGCCCATGCCCAGCGCTGAACCACCATCACCCCCGCGAGCATGGCTGGCAGGCTGCATCATCCACCAGCACGTACCATCAGGAGCCCCCGAAGCAGAGGTGACGGTGGAAGGGAAACGTTTCCGAACCCTGCTGGACTCAGGCAGTGCGGTCACCCTCATCCAGTCACGGTTGTGCACCCCTCGAAGCGACCAGAAAAGCTTCCTCCCGATTACCTGTGTACATGGAGACACTCGCCAAGTACCGGCCTGAAGAATCACCATTTCGTCACCCCAAGGTGCCTGGCCGGTGGAGGTTGATCTGGTGAAGGACCTGCCGGTGGCCGTACTGCTTGGGAGGGATTGGCCCGGCTTCGACAGACTGCTCACTGCTGCTACTCAGCCTGCCAGCCCCGAGGGGATTGATAGTTCGCGGAGACGGAGCACGGAGAACACGGAGACGGCCTCGAGCACCCCGCCGCCGTCCGGCGCTGCTCGCCTCTGACAGTGGGAAAGAAGGTAAGTGTTTCCGCTGGCCAGCCTAGTCGGCCTCCCCTCGGAGATCCTGACTGACCAGGGGACTCCGTTCATGTCCCGGCTAATGGCGGACCTCTGCAGGCTGCTGTGGGTGAAGCAGTTGAGGACCACAGTCTATCACCCTCAGACGGATGGGCTCATGGAAAGATTTAACCAAACCCTCAAGCAAATGCTCAGATGCGTTGCAGCGGAGGACAAGGGGGATTGGGACCTCATGATCCCCTACGTGCTCTTTGGGATCCGCAAAGTTCCTCAGGCCTCAACTGGCTTCACCCCCTTCCAGCTCCTGTTCGGCCGTCAACCACGGGGGCTCTTGGACGTGGCCCGGGAAGCGTGGGTGCAGCAGCCTGCCCCTCATCGCACCATCATCGAGCACGTCCGACAGATGAGGGAACGGATCGACCGAGTGATGTCGTTAGTCCGGGAACACCGCACCAGGGCCCAGCAAGCACAGCAACGTCACTACGACCGGGCAGCCCAACCACGTGAGTTCCAACCTGGAGACCGCGTCATGGTCCTGGTCCCCAGCTCTGCCTGCAAGTTCCTGGCCTCCTGGAAAGGGCCCTACTCGGTGGTGGAGAGGATTGGACCAGTCACATACCGGCTGAGACAGCCGGGATGGCGGCAGATTGAGTAACTCTATCACATCAACCTCCTGAAAAAGTGGGTGGGGACCCGGGACCAAGTAGCTGCCCTGAGCCTCACCGAACCCGTGGTTGTGGACGTCAACCCCCATCTCTCGGCTGCCCAGAAGACGGAGCTGCAGCACTTGGTCAGTCAGTTCCAGGATGTGTTCTCCTCCCAGCCCGGGCAGACCAACATGCTACAGCACGACATTAGGACACCCCCAGGAGTCGTCGTCAGGCAACAGCCCTACCGTGTCCCGGAAGCTCGTCGGCAGGCTATTGAGGAAGAAGTCCAACAAATGCTGAAGTTGGGGGTAATAGAGCCATCCCGGAGTCTGTGGTCCAGCCCCATTGTGGTGGTCCCAAAGCCGGATGGCACCCTCCACTTTTGTAATGACTTCCGCCGCCTGAACTAAGTCTCCGAGTTCGATGGGTACCCCATGCCTCGGGTCGACGAACTCCTGGACCGCCTGGGAAGGGCACGGTACATCAGTACCCTGGACCTCACCAAGGGATATTGGCAGGTACCGCTCTCCGAGGCCGCCAAGCCAAGGACTGCCTTCTCAACCCCCAGTGGCCATTGGCAGTACCGGTCCCTTCCCTTCGGCCTACACGGGACCCCCGCGACGTTCCAGCGAATGATGGACATCCTCCTGTGGCCCCACCAGGCGTACGCAGCCGCCTACCTGGATGATGTCATGATCCACTCCGAGGCATGGGAGGAACATCTGGATCGTCTGCAGAGGGTACTCTCGGAGCTCCGGCGGGCTGTACTCACCGCCAACCCCCGAAAATGCCACCTAGCCCTCTCTGAGGCCAAGTACCTGGGCTTCCAAGTTGGCCGAGGTCTCATCCAGCTACAGGAGAAAAAGGTAGAGACCATCCACTCCGCCCCAAAGCCCCGGACGAAGACCCAGGTACGAGCCTTCTTGGGGTTGGCGGGTTATTACCGATGTTTTATCCCCAACTTCTCCTCTTTAGCTGCTCCCCTGACAGACCTGGCCAGGACCTCCTTCTCCACGATGGTGTAGTTCCTCTCTGCTTCCAAGTCGGCCGAGGTCTCATCCGGCTACAGGAGAAAAAGGTAGAGGCCATCCACTCCGCCCCGAGGCCCCGGGCGAAGACCCAGGTACGAGCCTTCTTGGGGTTGGCGGGTTATTACCGATGTTTTATCCCCAACTTCTCCTCTTTAGCCGCTCCCCTGACAGACCTGGCCAGGACCTCCTTCTCCACGATGGTGTAGTTCCTCTCTGCTTCCAAGTCGGCCGAGGTCTCATCCGGCCACAGGAGAAAAAGGTAGAGGCCATCCACTCCGCCCCGAGGCCCCGGACGAAGACCCATGTACAAGCCTTCTTGGGGTTGGCGGGTTATTACCGATGTTTTATCCCCAACTTCTCCTCTTTAGCCTGCCCCTTCCTGCTGCAGATGGATGCTTCCAACACAGGACTGGGAGCAGTCCTATCCCAAATCCAGGAAGGCGAGGAGCATTCGGTCATCTACATCAGCAGGAAGCTGTCCCCGGCAGATAGGAACTACACCATCAAGTGGGCAGTCCTGGAGCTGCAGTACTACCTCCTGGGACGCAATTTCAACCTGGTAACCGACCACGCGCCCCTAAAGTGGATGGCACGCGCCAAGGACACCAATGCCAGGGTGACTCGCTGGTTCTTAGCGCTCCAGGACTTCCACTTTGAGGTGCGCCATCGGGCCGGGGCCACCAACGTGAATGCGGATGGCCTCTCACAAATTTGGACAGCTTATGCAGGTCTGTCGGGGGTCATTCCCCACCCTCCCCTAACTTTCCCCATTTGCTCGCAGGACCAGAACGACGCTGGGGGGGGGGGGGGGGGGGGATTATAAGGGAACAGTGTGAGATTGCGATAAATTGAAGTGAGTGACAGATTTTTTGTAATTATATGGAGCGCACATTTTATAGGCTATAATCAATTCAGAATTTGAATAAAAGTTTTGTTTTACGTGTTGCTAACAGGATCAACAGCCATACCCTGTACATGCAGCAATGTTTCAGGAGTGATATATAAATGCGCGATTCACTTTCAAAATAGCTTGTTTGCAATCAGGGTTAGTTGCTTAGTTTATATCCATGGCAGATAATTATTTCTATTGGGTTGAAAAATCGCTCCTCTTTATAACATAAGGATCACGTCCAACATATTTTGTGATTTTCTGTTTATACCTTTCTCCTCTAATAGTGTCTAAACCAGTACAGTATGGAGATTCCTCCATCTGATCCATTCTTATTTTCACTTTCTGCCCTCCATCTGAATTGCACGGTTCATCAGAATCACGTGATTGCAAACAAGCTATCTGATGAAAAGAAAAACTAATAGAAACTCAGAATTAATGCAATTATATTACTTAATTTCTAAATAAATTTTCATCTGAATTTATATCTCTGAATTTTACGTTTTCTTCTCAGATTTGCTATAGTTCATATCTCTTAATTCTGACTTTTTTCTCGGCAGAAACTACTGCCATAGCTATTATATAAAGTTAATACATACTGAAAAAAAAATCTGACAGTCAGCGGTAGAAGTCAAAAAGACCCAACGTATCCACTGGCTCAGAATATCTATGGACCATGCTAACATATGGATGAATTATGCAGAATTAGCATAAAATACTTTAGCACAGAAAGTAGCCCCATGATGACAAAAATCAGCATTTTGCTCTTATATTCACCTTTTTTTTTCGTCTTGTCACCATCCTCTGAATCACAATGACTGTATAGTCTAGAGATATTTTCACTGGTTTCGCATTTACTATTCATTTCAAAATGACTGTATCCTGACTGGAAGATTAACTTTAGATTCAAGCTTCAACATGACGTTCAAATCTTTCCACTATTATTTGATAGTATTTCTTGAATAGGGATGACTTCCTATCAGCTCTCTCTCTCTCACTTAATCTGTATTTATTTAATTGTGACCAGTTATAGCACTTTTAAAGTGTAAATTTTCTGCTTGAACTTTCATAAGAAATTAGGTTATTTGATCTTTTGACTTCAAAGCAGTGTACTTTTGAGTGCTACATCCACTGAATTATAACACTATCCTGTGTAGCTGGGAAAGAAAAAATTCCCAGAAATGTCTTGTATTATGAAATATTTAAGGAATCATTGATGTTGTCCTGTGATGGTGGATGGTGAGCTTAATTTTTTGTTGCTAACAAATATCTATATGCTTATGAGGTGTAATAAAAATCCAAGTACATAAAACGCCGGTGTCATTAACCTAACAGTTTTCATATAGGAATCAGCAGGAATTAATAAACAAACACAGTAGTGCATTCCACACGTGGGCTTATTAAAAATGTGCCATCATTATATTTGTAGCACACCACTTTTGAACACAGTACATAGGGTGCATTTGTAGAAAAAAATAAATTAAAAAAATGTCCTTTGTATGGTATAACAGAGACCACAATACTCATTTCCAAACAAATCCGCAGCTTCCATTTGGACTTGCTTATGACATATTATTGACAGCCTTTTCCGCCATAAGTTCTTACTGACACATCTCCATCACTGTTATACATGAAAATGGCAAATGGGATTTTCCGATTTCTTTGCCTGAAATGGTGGTAGCTGCTGTTTGATGAATGGAAAACAACTGTGAAGTGTGAAAACTTATTTCCTGGGGCTATTTTTGAAGAAGAGTTCAAAAGCAGCTTTTCCAGTACAGGTAAAGAGCACATCCATTGTGAAAACAAGATACATACATAGATAGATAGATAGATAGATAGATAGATAGATAGATAGATAGATAGATAGATAGATAGATAGATAGATAGATAGATAGATAGTGTCTGCAAACATTACATTCATTCTGCTCTTAAGTAAACAGCTCTACAGTTTATGATTAACATATATACTCAGTTTTTTTTCTTTAGCACAAGGGATCCAATGAACTTGCAAGAGCTTTTTCAGACCTGATGGTATCAAGTGATTCACAGACAGTCGGTGAAAGGGAACACTTTGGACTCTGGCAGGGGTGAGACGAGGGGATCACGAGAGTTTGTGATGCCATTGAAGAGGAACATGGCATGACAGATTCTCCCAAAGATATGAAGCTGCTAAAAATAGGCAGGAAAAATGCCCTCGTGTAAGGTATTTATTTTTCCACGCTGTCAAGGAATGATGACCCTGTTTCCATACTCAGAGACAAAAAGATATAATGTCCCTCGGGAGGATTAATGTGCTTCTTTTCACTTCACCTTTAAATTAGGGTTCTTTGCCTGAAATCGGATAGAGTTTGTTTATAGTGCCAGTTTAACATACTAATGCAAAATAAATATGCAGAAATATAAAGGACAAGTGAAATGGGATGTTTTGCATCGCAATGCTTCCAGTAAATAACAAGAAGCCCTGACCTAATTTGGCCCTCACCAGCACATATGCACATTTTTTCTAAGTCTCTCTCGCACTGACTCACGCTCTGCTATCTCTTCCCCCTCACACGCATAAACCCAACCACTGATGGGCTCTGACTAAAGAATTATTCCTTCTTTTCCCTTCCCCCTTTCCTCCATCGTCTTCTGCCGTCTCAGTCTCCCACCCGACTGTGCCGTACACACTGGGAGGTTAAGAAAGCGGTCCTGAAATAAAGTATTCTTTCGCTCTTAATCCCCAAGCCCCCCTGGTTTCTATCTTTCTCTCTTGACTGATGTGATGAAAAAAACAACCAGCCTATCTCTGCCAGATATTTTGGCTACGTGGTCTGCTCCCCAGCACGTCCCCGGACCTCCACTGTTATGGGGAACTGGTGCAAATTACCCCGTCGCTATCATAGGCTATCAGCACTTCACAACGATGACCCCCTTCCAGAAAAATCAGCCCTGAGCCTCCAGAGCTTTGTTGTCCAGGCTTTTCTGCTTTGGCTTCAGTGAAGTAGGAACACATTTTATTATTTTCCCCCTTAGACTGAGTATTTCTCAGTTCTGTTTGATCGCTGGCCTCATATTTGATAACACTCGAGATAACAGGACAGGATTTGGTGGTTTAGACCTACTACAAAGTCAACCTATTAATATTATATTACTAAGGTGGTAGGGCAATGATGTACTATATAGTGTATCTCGACTGCTTGGTAGCATTGCAAATAGTGAACTATGTTATTAACCAATTCTAATCTGTTAAATGTGACTAAGTCTTACAAAAAAAAAAAAAAATATATATATATATATATATGTGTGTGTGTGCAATAAAATTTAGATATTTATAAACTATTATAAACTATTATAAACTCATCATAATTTTCTGTAAAGCTGCTTTGAAACGGCATATTGTGAAAAGTGCTTTATTATTATTATTCAAAAATGCAAATAAAACAAAAAACATTTAATCATGTTTTACAGAAAAAAATCTTATTTATTATTATTTGTTTATCTATTAATTTAAAAACATGTTAAAGAATTTGTGGGGACGGATACATGCTTAAAATATTCTAACAAAACTACTGTACTTCACTGCTTATTAATATATGAAAAATGGAGTCTGTCAGTAAAATCAAGAAAATATAACCAACATTAAGTAACATGCAGAGAGAGTGAGAGAGAGAATGTGAGATTAATAGTAAATAATATCATGTTTTTTATTATTTATTTATTTATTTATTTGTGTGTGTGTGTGTGTGTGTGTGTGTGTGTGTGTGTGTGTGTGTGTGTGTGTGTGTGTGTGTGTGTGTTTCAGTAAGTCTTTTCAAATATTTTGACATTATTGGAAGTTTTTAAATAACTTCAAAATGTTATAATTTAAAAATATAAATTGAAAAATATTTAAAAGCATATATATATATATATATATATATATATATATATATATATATATATATATATATATATGTATATATATATATATATATATATATATATATATATATATATATATATATATATATAAAATGAAAATTGTTAGTTTAATTTCTGAGTGAAAACTGCTTCTTCACCATTTTCTTTTCTTAAGTGTATTTCATGTATAATAAAATGTGACTCTGAATGTCCAGGGCTGAGTAGCCGGCTCCCCACTGTTCAGTATTTTTTCTGATTAACACCATGTTCACAGTCTGATTGAACCGCTTGAGGCTCTGCTCTTATATGCAAATTCACTGTCACACTGCTTGCCCTCAACTGGAGGCCATCTGAGGTTTGCTCTAATGACCTTTTGTTTTAAGAGCTGTATAAGCCACAAGGAACGAGGGAAGTGGATAAATAAGTGGGTAAATAACTAAGTTGGCAATCAAGAATACCCAACGAGTTACTGCAAGGAAAAGTGTCATTTAGTACGCAAATTAGAGCATAAGTAGGTGACCAGGAGCATAAGTGAATTACAAAGGAAATAGAAGAAGAGATAAATGAATAAAAATTTTATGTAAGTGAGTTTGTATGTAAATAGCCGCACAAGTGTGGAGGGGAGAGCAAATAAATAGCTTAGTATGTAAATAAATGAATAAATGTATGACTTAAAGGAACGGGACAGAGTCGGGAGCGAGCGAGAGAATGAGTAATGAGCGAGTGAATGAGTTATAAGATGAACTACTTATTGCATTTCAAAGGAGTGAGAACTTACCGATTAGTTCTACACCCATCAGCTTTGATCTGCATCAAATAAAACAGACTAGATTTGAAATTTTTGGAAGAAAATATTAGTACTTGGCCATGCAAAACGCACTATACATATATGGTACTATATGGTTGCTAAAGTGTTTCAAGAGGATTTAGCAGGTAATTAATTGTCTTGAAAACATCTCCATCTGGAACTTTTTTGCACTTTCAAAGTGTTTCGGTAATACTTTATAATAAGGTTTCTGTGTTTAATATAGTATAATGCTCATTGGTAATGTCAGTTAATGCATTGACATTAACAAATGGCATTGATGTTAACAAATCAGACCTTCTCGTAAAGTGCTACCATTGGTTTCTGTGTTCGCTACTCATTGGAACTGTTTTTGCATATCTCTGCTGAACATATATCATCTTTCCTCACATCCAGATGATGTGCCAATTACTCTCTAATTACATGTGTCATTTGGCTGATAAATCCTGTTTACCGTACTGACAAGCCTCCTGGTGGTCGCAGCAGTCTCTGGAGAGAGGGATGAAGTGATGGACCTCAACAAAGAGGACACAGAGAATTGGCGATCAAGCAGGGACTGTTTCTGAATATAGCTTTTACCGAGCCAATGACTGCATAATAGAGTTTGATACTGTTTTATGGGCTGGGTATTAAATATTCACAGTTCATAGGCATGCAGCTTTATCTGAAAAGCCTAAATTAGGAACATAGGTGCCTGCTTTTCGACCTCTTTCATTAAAAACGGCCATTAACTTTCATCACTATTCAAAATAAAACATTTCACTCTAAATCTTCCCTTACCATATCTAAAAAATATATATTAATTTTGCTGACCAGAATCAGCAAACTTACTACTTTCTACTTTTTAGGTAGATGATACATTTAGGTATCAAATGTCACTGTTATTGGATCACAGAAGTGCTGTATTAAGAACATTTCCTGGGTTTATCTGTTAATTTGAGCTCTCTTCATTTTGCCAGCTCAAACAATTCAATGAAAACTACTACCATTGAATCACTCAACCATCTCAACCTTAATTACACAGGAATTGTAGAGCTGGCACTTTACTGCATGACTGCTTTTGAGGCCAACTGGATGCCACACTTTCCTCCACTACTTTAATGTACCAAACTATCCTCCAAAGACTTCATGTATCACAACATTAGTGGCTTGCCTGAGAGATACTTTGATAACCAAGGCATGGGAACTGCTGCGTAGAACGAAATTGAAGTCAAATTTAGCACATCTCACCATGAAAATGTTGTGGTTAACCACTCGGGAAAAGATTTAACATTAACCACAGGCTCATGTAGTAATGTATACATGCATTCTTCTAGAATGGTTAGTGTCTTTAACACTGTTACTTGAAATCACAACAATTGCCCATCTAATTAATCTGTTTGTAACATATTTTTCACGATCATGACTTTCTGGACTGAAAATGTTTTGGGTTGAATATTTGTTTGAAATGCCTGATCAACCCCCAAAAACCTGCATATGTATAAAAATGTATAATTATGCATTTATTTTGGACTTAGGCTAGATTAATGTGCTAACTAGCTAAGGTGCACCCAGTGGTAAGCTTGCAAAAAGTACCCTAACTATATGTCAATGAATGAATGAATGAATGTTTAATTTCACAATTCATTTCTTCAGTTACATACCAAGATATGTAACAGCTTGAATATATTATTGGTCCTAACAGTTCAGACAACATGCCTCTTAACCTGTGAAAAAATAAGTGATTTTTACTTTATTTGCACTGTACTTTTATTTTGTTATCATTTAGAGTACACTCATTTTTATGTGTTTACTAACATTTTAAAGTACATGCAAAGTATTTGATTATCATTTTATCTGGAGTGTGTTATTCAAACGTTAATAAATTTAAATGAACTAAATTGCAACTGCATCAATACAAATATGTAATTAAAAATGCATGTAAATACATGACATACAGTATTGACCTAAAAACGATATGTTTCCATAAATGCATACACTTTAACCATATTTCAAAGACAATGAATAAGAAAATTACATATAAAGATGTACTTAAGTCCTAGTTAAGTGAGCAAAAAAACACTCCGCACTTGACTTAATTTGCATTTAATATACACTGTAGTTTTTCCAATCCTTTTCTGTGATGGATGCACACAGAACGGTTTGAGAGTCAGCAACCATGGGACCATGTCAATGCAAAAGCAGCATCAATGTTTTGGTTTCTAATCTTTCTTAACCACCGTTTGGCTCTGATGCCATCCATTCTTATATATCTTCCATCAGTCTCTCCGTTGTGACCATCTATGAATTCATGTCATTTTATGTCTCCGTGATCTATGTATGCATATTAAGAAGCAGTAAATCTGCATGTCTTCACTCGTAGCCCAGGTAAGCTGAGGCAATTTGGGAAAAGGAAATTCCCTCTGTAAGGGGAAAAAAAGAGATGATCATTACACTCTTTTTTATGATGCCGTAAGGGCTTTTACCTGTATGCAAGCCAACAACTCACATGTAATTTTTCCTCTCCCTTCATGTGCTCTAAGAGCAATTAGACTGTCCATTAGCAGCGCACCACATTTCAGTAACATTTCTAAAACATGCTACCTGTGCACCTCCCCTCCCCCATTTTTCACCATGTCATGATACAATTTTAACATGGAGTTTCTTGCAGGCGCACCACTCAAATAGTGACCCAATTCTTCCCAAGCATGCCGAAGCTGCTAAGAGACCAAGAGGCAAACTCATCTTCATTTACAAAGGGAGTGTGAGTTCTAATCATATCAGGACTACATAAGAACGCCTCCATTAACTCCTCCATTTAATAAGTATGACTGTTTTGATGTCATGGCTTCAATCAGTTTAATTCTACTTATTCTAGAACCGTCCTTTGCCTTCTGTCATGAGAAAGTCATAAAAATATCTCACCCGCATGCGAATGCATGTCATTCAGAGCTTGTAAACACATCCCTGCTAGTGCTCGACTTCTTGCCAGACTCTTTTTTCTCCATGCATCTTTCATGACTGCACAGTGATTCTAACGTGTCATAATAAATGCCTCAGATAGGGGAGTATTTTTCCTCTGACAAGAACCTGAGACAGAGGTTTTTTTTTTTTTTTTGTGCTTGACCATAGTATTTTTGTGAATGGGAGGCTTCGTTCCGTCAAGGTTTTTCTTTGAAAAAAATATCACAGGGCTTTCCCACTGAGCCCATACTTCTCTCTTGAGTTATGTCCTTGGTGTGGATATGCTGTTGTGTCCCGCCATTGTTATTTCCAATTTCATAGTCGAGTCCTGGCTAGCACGCCCCAGCCTCGCCATGCCATTTACAGCAATAATACACACCGGGCTCTCCAAGGTAGCAATCGGCCACAGTCCAAACCTCCTGTGAAATGGCTGAATTCGTCAATAGAAAGCCTTTTGTTCTGATAGACTAGGCTGAATAGCTTTCTTTGATTCCTCTCTCAAGATGACTTCCTTTCAGAGGAACTGTCTTCCATTTGCTGCTTTAATTTTGGGTTTTATTGTATACTTTGTACATTGTGCGGTAAGGTGATGCATCTTAAGTGTTAAGTGCATTTAAGAGGACCTATTATCTCTCAGGTTGCTTTCATCTGGTGTTCTTATTTTGCAGAGGAGATCTAATGATAAGTACTATAAAAAAACTGTAGTGAAAAAAAAAAACTAGTCATGTAGTCATGTGTTGCTTATAGACATCCTTGCCTACCAGATATGGAAATACCAGCAATGCATTGTGTATCTATCATCCATCTGTGTCTACAAGCAGATATGAATACTAGAGCATATTTTAATTCAGAAGCATTGTTGTAAAACCAAATAATATTATATATGAAGAAAATAGTATGATTTGTTTTGTTTCTCCATGTTTAAATCAAATTTGAAATACTAAGTATATATATACACACACACACACAGGAAGTATCCAAAAAAAAATAATAGCTTTGCAAAATAAGCACAGATGCTTTCAAACTGCAAGGTAAGCTCCCAGGGCTTTGCCCCAAATCTGCCTCCAAGTCCACGTTTATAAATGTTTTACAGAGCTGGTGTCTCTAAGCCATATCCAACATAGCTATAAATGTACATTCCGATGCAATATACCAAAAAGAATAATAAAACAGTGATTTAAAGTGTGCTTGAAAGTAAAGTGTTTAATTTCATGTTATTACAAAGTGCACTTTTTAAAGGCATATAGTCATGAAATTGTGAAATCTCTCTTTTTCTGTCTTGAAGTAGGTGGCCTTTTATTTCATTAATATACTATCTGCAAGTATTAAGGCCACTTCTTTTTTCACTATACTGTATGTATATTGGAATATTTGAATGTGGCTGTTTGGCATTTGTTCATTGACAGTTTGGCCATTAATTTATGTTCAAAATGTGATGTTCATTTACACATTTAATGCAACCATGAACTACGTGACAGGTCGTATGCTAGTTCTACTGGAAAAAACATCTCTCGGAAATGTTCAGCTGCCAGCACAAGGAAAAAAATGAAAACAAATCAAAATCCATTTAAAAAGAACTTACAACAGAGCCATATTTTTAGCTCACAATTGCTTAATTCTCATAAAGGGAACGATCAGATAAAGCTTGCAGCTTGTCTGTGTGATTAAGAGAGAGAGAAAGAGAGAGAGAGAGAGAGAGAGAGAGAGAGAGAGAGAGAGAGAGAGAGAGAGAGAGAGCGAGGGAGAGGGAGAGGGAGAGGGAGAGGGAGAGGAAGCAGAAAGAAAAGGGACAGAGAGGGAGTCACGTGCCTTTACTACCATACAATGAGCAACCAACTATTTTCATCCCTCCAGCTCCAGCCTTAGTTACAATGGCATCAGTGTGTCATCTTTGTGTTGCATTAGTATTGTGTTTACGCTACCATGTAAGAACCATCTGAGATAAGAGTGGTCGCCTGTGGATAGAGCACATGCCTTACACTGACATGGGATCAGCTTCCTGAAATACATAAAACACACAAAATATAGCCTTATATTTGCACTAGGGTTATGTATATTATACTACAGTATCATGAACGCCTAGTAAAGCACTATTTGTTCATACCTCACCAACCACATATTTTGAACTCTTTTCCGCAATGTTCTGGTCATGAAGACTGAAGGAGCAGCTGATACACAGTGGGCTTTCAGCTCTCAAAAGTGGGTGGTCATGAGTGGTCGAGCTGTGTTTTGCTTTGACTGTCTACAAACCTCATGTTTTGGTTTTCTCTATGTCTATGTTGAGTATACATTAACTGTTGACACTGTACACCTCGTCACCTGCTTTTCCCCGGCGTCTGAGGGAGGAAGAAAATCAGTCGTGAGCGCATTACACACTATCTTTCAGCCGTTATGACTCTGCAGAGCAGTCAAGCCGATGATGTTGCTTCGTTTGCGATGCCTCGATGTATGGAAGCATTACTTGAGAGTATAAATCGTGTGAAGGGAGAGGGGTGGGGGTGCTAAATGTGACACGACATCGAATGAGCTTGAAATTAAGCCAGTCTCCACTCAGTCAGCACACACACACACACACACACACACCATGAAACATAGTATTTGAGCTCACAGCAACCTCCACGCACACTCCTGACTGGGAGAATTCGAGTAAAGAAAACGCCTCAGGCTATAGATTCAGAGTATTCTATGAACCACTACAGTCCTCACAACTTATCGACCGTGTTCTCATATAACCAACCCATTTATCCTGTCTTTATTTACATTATACATTACATTATTTACATTATTAATATTACATATTCCGTTCGCATTGCTCTGAGATGAACGATACCTCCACAGATTTGCTTAAAGGGGTCATTTGATGCGATTTCAATTTTCCCTTTCTATTTGGAGTGTTACAAGCTCTTGGTGCATGAACAAGATCTGTAAAGTTGCAAAGACTAAAGTTTCAAATCCAAAGATATATTCTTTATTAAAATTAAGACTTTTTCACGCCCTCCTAAAACGGCTCGTTCTAACATGCCCCACATCTCTACGTCACTATTTGGGAAGATTTGCATAACACCACCCAAATGTTTACGCAAAGAAAGAAGTTCTAAATATTTATATTTAAATAATTGTCCAATGATGATTCAAACGTGAGTTTTGAGCAGTGTAAAGTAGGCTTGTTGTTTCTCCGATCACAAATGGAGACATGGTTTTATGTTTAAGCTGCGCAATATGCAACACAATGCTTAAAAACACAGTATAAGTTATTATAATCAGTAATTATGTCCCCACTGGATGCAACAAAGGCCTCGTTTGTAATGCGTTTTATTGGTTTTGTCTCTTGTGTCTGATGTCCGGATCGCAAACGAATCTTTCTATTTAACCGGATCATCTTAGCGGTTGAACCAGTTCACCAAATGTGAAACCTGTTAGCAAGAAAAAAAAAAGTATATATATTAAAAAAAAAAAAAAAAAAAAAAAAAAAAAAAATATATATATATATATATATATATATATATATAATAGCATATCTGATGGATGCACTAATGGGTAAGAAATCCCTTCAGATTTGTAAATTATCCCTCTGACTGCAATGACACGTTAGTATCTAAACAGAGAGGATTATTATTATTTTTTTTTCTGTTAATATTTAAGACGATTAGCTAATTGTGTCAGTTCATTCTGAATAGAGTCCCGGATGTAATTTTACTATTTTCCTTATTTTACACGTTTGAACTACATGAGACACCAATGACAGCAACAGTTATTAGTTTTCGTTTCGAGTCGATTATGAAAGAAACAGTAGCGTTGTCAGTAGCCTCTCCAAATCATTCACAATGTTTCTGATCTAACCGGTGTCATTCTATCAGGAATCGAACTGAGCTGGGCGCGCGTTATACGTTTGATTCACTAAAAAGAACTGGTTCACAAGAGTCATTCGTTCGGGAATCGAACTACATTGGTCACTGTATGTTCCGTGCTGTACATTCAGTAGCGGTGCTGCGGCGCAGCTGGAGAGTCAGAGCACTTTAACACGGACTCCAGTCCGCCTCGGAGGAACAATCCACGCTTAATCCAACCGAAAGTCATGAGACTTATATTTACTGTATAAAGCAAAACGCAAAACGGGTTCTTGGTTCCCAACCCTAGCCGACACTAGTGGCATGTTGAGAGGAGCGCGTGGTTTTATAGTTAGGAAAGATTTACTATGCGCGTGCCAGACTCCGCCTCCCTTACAGTACGTCATTGGCGAGTAACAGCCAAGGGGAGTCACTCCCCTGCCTACTTTTAATAGCTTTGTCATGTGATGGAAAGCAGTTGTAAGACAGGTGCCCTCGGTTCATTGTCAGTGAGGGGCGGCAGGGAACGAGTGGATTTTCTCTTTTGCCCGTGATTTCTATTTTATTTTTTCGTGTCGTCATTCAGGGGCTGGATGGCGTGGGACAGGTGTAATCAAGATTCGGTGTGGAGAGAACTAGAGGTGAGAACTGATGTGTAACTTATTTTTTCCTTTTCCGGGCTGGGACACTTTTTTTGAGGAGATTGATCGCAGGAAACGTCCAAGACGAGCTTCGCTCGTAGTTCCCGTTATGTGAAATTCGACCGATCCTGTAAGATGCGCGGAAGACACTGAGGCTCTGAATACACGGGAATACACCGGGTTGTGATAAAGTTTAATTTGTTGTCAGAAATTGTATGTGCAGTGGTTTATCTGGTGATAGCGTACGGCTTCTCTCAAGCTGTGTCGGAGTTGAACAGTGCCAGTCTACTTAGGATGTCTTGTCGTGGGAAATTGTGTTGACGTGCCCGTGGATGGAGTGCGCTCGCTCGCTGTAACGCAGGTGATGATGAGACAGGTATCTGCTTCAGTGAGAGCCTAGTGCCACTGCCGATGTGCTGGAATTACTATGTTCTCGCGTCAGGTATCGTACATTGCAACTTTCCTATTAGGCTAGAACGTAGATACAGTCTCGAAGAAGGTTATTTGCATGCAAGCGGAGCGCGTGCTGGATTTATTATTGGACAGTAGGCTATGTGCTGTAAAATCTGGGTCCAGCAAAGAAAAGCTGCTGATCCTTGTTTACTTTTTTTATTTATCAAGACCTCATCGCAAGGTTAAGCGCTGCTCCATAATGCAATAGCTACATCAATAACGACTGCATAGCTGTGCATGACGTGTATCCTTTTTTTAGTGCGAAGCATTGCAATTCGAGACATTTAGGTTTATTTAAGCGTGTTTTACGTGTTCGTTCGGCGAAATGTAAGATATGGATAATAACGTCGCACTTTCATGTAAGCTAAATCATACACTCAGTGCAATCTATCTATCTATCTATCTATCTATCTATCTATCTATCTATCTATCTATCTATCTATCTATCTATCTATCTATCTATCTATCTCGTCGCGTATTGGTTTATTGCAGCCTTAACCATTTCAGATATTCATAAATCAGCGTGCTCACCTGAAACTTTTATTCACCAGGCTATATAGAAACAAAAAATATCTGCGCTGTATTGGCAGCACCTGTCTAGGTTGCAAGGTAGCCTATGCACGTGCTCTATTGTTACATTTCTTTTAAAAGATTAGTTAAGTGTCTCAGTCAGAGCATAAATCCATCTAAACACAATCAGCAAATTGCTCTCTCTCTCTCTCTCTCTCTCTCTCTCTCTCTCTCTGCATGTGCTCGTGATAGAGCTTGTCCGTATTTTTGAGTGGAAAAGGGAAGGCTTTTTCGACAAGATGCCGAGGCAGAAGCATTTGATGCATGTGATTTTATCGTTTGCCTACCACTGGTTTGCCGGCGTCTATAAATCTGTGACAGCGGAAGGACGGGATTTGTGACATAAATAGATCTAAACTAAATCAGACACCGATGATCAAGTTTGACGCGCGAGAGTCTTCTTTGATTTATTTTGCTGCTCGGCACAAACTGTGTCGTGCTGCCCTCGAGCAAAGTCTCGCCTTTTCATTTTGATTACTTATTGCGACGTTACATTTCTGTCAGTAGGCTAGTACAGAGAAAATAGCAGAGTCATAGGATTTGGGAAGCGGTATTAGGAGTTGGGGTAACATTTCGTACAATATTTGTATCGCTTTTTCACAAAACGCATCACTCTACAGCACCCTCCGCCGTTTGTCAAAACTCTATCCACCTGTGCACAAAGTCTCTCCGCGAGCTGCTGTTGGTTTAGCCTCCGCTTCGCCTCTATTTTACTCACAGCATACTCAATGATATGAAGTACAGTATCTGACCAACCAGAGGGCGTGGCTGTGGCGCTCTTCCCTACGACGGACCGCCCCTCCCCTCCCTCGGCCAATCACAGAATTGTTTGTTTTCTGGTTGGTTATGTTTTTGGAAATGCAGCAGACGCCATGTACACAGCTAAACACGCACTCTGGTTAGATTTATGTTCACTTAATTTGGTCGTTTGGATAGTATGTTTAATGTTTAATAACCAAACCACCCAGATGTGTAGTACTAGTTATTCCATTTATGTAAATATTATATTTTGCATGCTAGACACAAAGGTATCAAACACGTAGCAAAGTAACACCCCTTATTAATCAAATAAAGGAAGAGTTATTGGTTACATCAGACACACACAGGTGGGCAGGTGCAGAGATGTGAGAAGTGATACGGCCTGATGTGGACCAGTTTGACAATAAAGACTGCTAAACTGATGGCATTAAATGTGTTAAGTGTTTTGGAAGCTCAAATATTTGCATTATTTTTATTATTATTATTTAAATGTAATGTTTTGCTTTCTGTTTTTTTCATAGTTCATTTTAGCCTTCAAACAGATATGCACAAGGAACACTCTGGGAGTTACTGCTACTGAATATCCCTTTTAAAAATGATCCCATCTTGAATACCAGACTGCCTCAAATGCCATAGTGCCAAATGTTTCATTTTTATATTATGTGTGATTTATTAATGATAATTAAAACAAGCCTATGTTGCTTCAGGAAGCTAAGCATGTTATGTATTATAATGCATTATGTTTTAAAACCTGACAAAGCATTATTAGCCCAGTTGTACATGTCATTGGATTTTTAAAAATGAAGAGCGATGGGGGAAAAAATATGGACTTTGGCTTAAAAAAATGGAATGGAAAAAATGGAAAATATATAGGTTTGAGAATGAAATGTTTGTTTTTCAGTAAAGGAGTGGCTTTTTTATCTCACATTTGATTTGACATCATTTTGTTTGCATTAAATACATGGGTTTGCAAGCTTATTCCAGTAACATGTCTATATGGATACTACTGTCCAGATACAAGGTGTTGTAAAACCTGACCAGCATTGAATGATTTAATATCTGTTGATCCCACCGCTAGCCATTTGAAACCATTTATAGTTAGTGTTTGAGATCACACAGCTGCTGCAAAGTTAGAGTGAATAGTAAAGGTAAACAAATGGTAACACAAGGTGAAATCCATTGAACTAATTCTAATCAAACTGATCCTGTGATTAGATTACACCAGGTCATCATAACTTAAGAGAATAGTGTGTGTGAAGCCATGAAATATATGGCTTTTTAGGAATCTGAGCACTCATTCTTACAGAAACACTGAATGAAGATGGTTAAGATTTTAACAAATACGTGCTCAACGATCTCTTCTCTCTTTCAGTGTGCTGCCTTGGTTGGTGAAGACCAGCCTCTTTGCCCTGACCTGCCTGAGCTTGACCTCTCTGAGCTGGATGTCAGTGACCTCGATGCAGACATTTTTCTGGGAGGGCTCAGATGGTACAGTGACCAATCAGATATAATTTCCAGTCAGTACGGCAATGATACATCGAACCTGTTTGAGGTAAAGAGGGTCATGCGATGTTTTCTTATCTGATTGTGTATGCTTGTATATTGTAAAATTAGATATGATTCCAGCCTCATGCAGTTTATTGCAGAAGTGAGGAATTCTTTACAAGCTGGGATAGTCAATCAGTGCAGTTTATTAGTTAAAAACTTTACTCAATGGGAATGAGCATTTATCCACGCTGTCTGATAACTGGGGTGAGGTTTAATGATAAGCACCCAACCTTTGTGTTACTTAAGATCAGTGTTTGTACCTTTTACTACAATCTTGGGTTCGAAGCGCTAAAATTTATGGCTGTTTATATGCACTTGTCTCCTGATGTTCCAGAGTAATGATCAGTAATAAAAGAAAGCAACAGTGTCCACTCACTTTTTCCTGCTGCTTTGGTTCCGGAAGTAATTTTCCCATTCATTTTTCCCATATGATTTTTAAAAAAAGTATTAATTTATGAGTTATCATCCATAAAAGAAACCAACCAGCTATAAGGTGAATCACAACATTAAAAACTTGTAGTTAAAGCAAAAAAGTATTTGAAAATCAGTATAAGACTGTACTTGATGGCTGTAATGAGGGAAAGAAAGACCATACCGTGACGCATGACACAAATTAAAAACAATGGATATCTTGCATTTATTGCAAATTCTACATAGTTTGTTCAAGTCTGTAGTTATTATCAGGCATTTCACTGTTAAACACTGTCAATTAAAAAATAAAGCTGACTGAGACTTCAACAAAATATATACAATTGATTAAAAGCCTCATAACTAACAGTAGGTCTCTCTTTAATGGCCTTTAATTACTGTTTAAAATCAATTATAATATGCAGATGAATGGCATTTTTACTTTTACACTCTGTGGTGGTAATGATACCATTTCCCAGTAGAAAAATCAGTCCAAATCTGATTCACTGAACTCAACTGAACTATTGTTTTCATTTATTATGCAACTAGTCTGCATCCTCACCTTGATCTAAAGGGTCCACTTTTAACCAGCTAGTTCCTGTCCGGGGTTGTCATGTTGAAAAAGGGAAGAGGTAAAACTTTAAACTTTTTGCACTCGCGCTGCTTCGTCACTGAAAAAGGAAACAAAGTCCAGAGGAAAAGAAATGAGGCGGCTGACACAAAGCAGCCCTGGCTATGGCTAGTTCATTAAGTCTTATCTGTGCAGATAGAGAAGAGAAATGATAATGCTGCATTGCTCTGAGTGCTGGCAAATATAGTGCAGGGTCAGTTGCACGATTTTGGGTTTTGTGCCACGGTGTGATGGTGAGTTTTCGAAGGACTGTGTGAAACGCTTACATAGACCTTGTGGTGGGAGCATGATTTTATAGGGCCCGCAATTATGGGTGGCAAAATAAATACTGTGTGTGGGTGTGTGTTAATTAACATGTCAACACTTTACATCTATCACTGCTCATGTGATAGAAGCATATTTGAAATTTCTTTAGAAGGTTTAAGAATGTTATTGTGGACCCTGATTTAAAATTTCAGTTATAGCACAATGTGCTAAAGCAGCTGATCCTAGTTCAGTGTCAATAGTGATGAATGTGTGTATTATATATGCATTTCCAATACTGGCCTATGTGGGTTAGTACAGTGTCCAAGAGCAGCGTGAAGACAGGTTAATGAATGGCCAGGTCTTGTGTAAAGTTAGTTGGGAGGACTTTTTCTTCCTCCCGCTGCACTCATTCAAACCCCTGGTAATGTTTTCTTAACCTGTCTGACTGCAGTATAGTTAAAGGTTGTCCTGGCGAGTCCTGTGATGTCACACAGAAAGCAGGCCACACAGTGCTGATTAGGGTCTGAGAGACCACAAGGCCATTGTATTAGCTTTTTTAACAGTTTTGCATTATGTGTTTTTAATAGTATTTTTTTATTTGTATCTATACATCATAAAAACCCATGTTTAATTTTTTTTACCTAGTTTATTGAACCATTACACAATACACAAACATAGCTTGTCAAAGAAATTTACAGTATAACATACTACTTACATAAAATGCATATAAATATCATTTGTCACTATGCCTTAGTGTGATATTTATTTGCTTAGTTTTATGACCAAATCTCTGTAGTTTTAAAACATAGAATGCAATGCAATACAATGAGAGATAAAATAAACGTTCCTCAAAAGCCTGATGATCATATCTGATACAGTTTAACATGATTTTTCTAGAAAATGATGGATGGATAATCAAGTGTATCCAGGTCGTTCAGTCCAGTAAGTGTCCATCTTGAAATATGACTTATAATTATACTTTACAAAGTTTATAAAAACAGTATGAACCATCAATCAGATGACAGAAGGCATGCAATAGATTGCGTACAAAAAGAGTGATCATTTAGAGCCCTTTGATGCAGGCTTAAAAACAGAAAATTACAGCTACATACACACACACAAAAGCACCATCAAATAAGCTATGTATATTTGGATATGCACAACAGACATGCTCGTAAGTGACATAAAGCTTTTCTCGCAAATATGATTCATTATTTCATGTCTTAGGCTTTCCTGATATCTTGTACACGAAGTTCCATTATTGCAGGGCCGTGTGGGGCAAGCCAGCAGGCAGATGAGAATGAGCGATTGCAGCGGGAAGGGAAACGCAGCCTAGAGATTGCGTGTGACGTGATGGCTTATGCCTTTCAGTGGCAGTTCAGCCCTAGTTATCAAGCCCATCTCAGGGACTAAAACGGATCTCTGGAGGTGGGGGCCGACAGGCAGCTCGCTCTGCCCCAGGGAGAGGGCCTGACAGCACGGTCAGCCTGTCACCAGCAGCCCCTCTCTGGGGAACAGGGCCATGGGGAGGTTAGAAGCACTCAGACATGTAAAACCATGTTTTGAGTCAAATAGATTTGCTCTTTTAGGCATCGCTTGAAAGTGTAGGGCTTTTCTACATTTGTATTGAGCTGCTTGTATTCCCTACATAAAACATTTACTTCTCATGCACAGTGATAAGTGTTAATCTGCGCACAAGTTTATCATACAGGATGTTACATTTCTTACCCGTCATCCAAGTAAGATAGCATTTTTAAGACAATCCATTGGAAGAAATTTCATTTTTAGGCTGATATAATAAATACCGTAGCTTGTGCTGCTATTGTGTTTCATTGGACATGGGAGTAGATGGGGGCTAAAGGTTTTTTTTTTTCTCTCTCTGATTGTTGGAGATTTCTCTGCAAAATCATAGGTAATGTAGTTTTTAATCTGGAATTTTGATGTTAAATAAAAAATAAATTGAAATAATGCTGACTGAGACTTTAACAAAAACGTGCCATTGATTAAAAGCCTCATAACTCACAGTAGGTGTCTTATTAATGGCTTTTAATTATCATTTAAAATAAATTCCACTATGGAGAAAATGAATGCTATTTTTACGTTTACACTCTATGGTGGCATGGAAATGGTAGCATTTCCCAGTGGACAAATCAGTCCAGAACTCACCAGTGCTGTTTTAGTTTATTATAACTAAATCTACATCCTCACCTTGATCTAAAGGGTCCAAAAAATTAATGTAGAGGCACGTATTTCCAGTAAGCCTATGTTGTTTTTATTATTGATTTTTTATATATATATAAACATATTTCTATTAAGTTATACTACACACTTTAAGGTCCACCATTGTCCAAACATGGCATTACTACGATACCATATTCAAAACACTATGTTAGTGAAGGAGCAAAGATAGCAGAATTGAAGAAGAATATAACAGTTTCCACTTTGTGTTGTGTTGTGTTGGCATTGTGTTGGCTAGATTAGCAAGTTTTGTGTTAATTGTGTAATATTCATATTTTAACATGTTTTTGTTTGCAAAATAACTTTGAATTTTCAGCCATCAATTCAGTGTAATTCTGCCCTAAACTCCAGCAGTTAGGAGCCTATAACATGGCATAGAGATTTTAAGCAGAGGTCTAGTCCTGATGTAGTCCTGATCACTCTCTCACTTGATAAACAGGTGACCGGAGTGTAACATGCTGTCTTTTGGATGGCCTTTAGCTCTGAATCCAGGCTAGAGTTCTTGCTGTTCTCTCCACTACATGGACAATGTGTGGAATGGAACACTCCCTGACTCCAAGTGATTGCCGGAGCCTTTAATTTTAAGGGCACTTGACACCTAGTCAAAATAACTTGCTGCTAAAGACTGTACTGTATTAGGTCACCCAGGGCTGTTCGGTCGGGTTGTGTGATGTTTATATCCAAAAATGAAACTCTGCTGCCAGCGAGTGTTTGGAGTTACAACTTGTTCATGGAGTAAAAGCACTGGCTGTGCTTTGGAAGGTGGCTGCAGTTAGCCAAAGTGTGGGTCTGATATCTAAGTGTGAAAAATTGCTGAAATAAATCACTCACACACTCAAGTACACGCATTCACACTTACACATAAACCCATCCATGTAAACAGGTCCTATTTGCTTCCTGCTCTTCTAGTAATTGGTAAGTCTATCAAACAGTCAAAGAGTAATCGAGATCAAATCGGCCAAATGTACTGTAGGTCTCGCAGAAGACAGAAAAACGTTCAAGAGCACATCCACACCGAGACACACGCACATGGTGTTAACGGTAACTGCTGATGGCATCTCATTTTTAATTTGCTAATTTATGCTGACATTTGAAAACACACCATCAGTTTAGCTGCACAAGTTCAGCTGGGCCAAGCATATTATCATTTTGTGCTGTATAATGTGATTTCCTCAAGTGAACATTCACACGCACTTGCACATGCACACACACTCGATACTTTGACTTTTCTCCTGGCTATGCATCTCAAAGTGCAGACAGTTTTCATGTTGTCAGGCATCAAAAGCATCCTTAAAGCTGCTGCTGTCATTTTTTTGTCAAGTCTTATTTATCACTAGTATTCATTAATATTTTGAATCAGCTTTTATTTGGATATTTTTAGTTTTCATTTTTGAATAGCTTTTCGTATTTTGCATTATCTGCGGGTACTATCACAATTAATATTTTCATTTTATTTTTTCAGCTACCAACAAATGATTGTAATAGTTTTAGGATTAGTTAGGAATAGCAATATTGTTTTTGTCATTAATGGTTGCTGTATTATGTTTATCCACCTGAAACCTAAATTATTTAGCTATTCTGTTGCTTCAGAGTGAACCTGAATGCTTAAGTGAATTTTCTTGGTTTTATCTCTCATGTTGCATGAGCTGAAGGTATATTTAGCTGTATGTCACGACTCCATCCTGGTCCCAGAGGACCTCCTTCCTGCAGAGTTTAGCTCCAACCTCCTCCAACACATCTGCCTGGAGGGTTACAGTAATCCTGACGACCTTGATTAGCTAGTTACGGTGTGTTTAATTAGGGTTGGAGCTGAGCACTGCAGATTAGTTGCCCGCCAGGAACAGGACTAGACACCTATGTAGTAAATAGGTAGTATTTATTTATTTTTGTCCATGAGAATAGTAGCATTGGTGCCGCCATTGGTCAGTGCAGATAATTGCTTAGAGCTGTTTCGTCACAATTTTAAAGTCTGTTTCTCATATGCAGCGCATCAAAAGGAGTTGGGCAATTTCACAGCCATACCAGGGTGCCCTCTTAGTTGCAAAAGCCTCGAAATGTGACAGAGCACTGTCATTTATAGGGAACCTCTGAAGTTTTGGCTGTGAAGCTTGTCAAACTACCGTAAAGAGAGTCTGAAATCCAGCGGGCATAACAAAATATGTTCACTTTGCAATGAAGCGAGCAGAAAAAAGCAAGGGAGTGAGGGAAAGAAGACGGAGGGTAACATCACTTGTAGTTTGAAAATTGTCCCCGCAGGGCATGTTTGGAGAAGTAAGTTAACATAAAGCTTGTTGCTCAGCTTGCTTGCGAACTCTTGCATTTTGCTTCTTTCTCAGGCTCTGGTTTCCTGTCCTGTATTCATTTCTATGCCTCTGTCATCTTTCTCTGTCCACACAGCCATTTTGTTATTCCTTCATGCTTGCTTTGCCATCCCTTGCTGCCTAAAGCGATGGTTGCATGTGAGATCTTTCTTTGGGGGCATGTAGCCTCAGCTGATCTTCATACTTTGCCACCTGATGCTCATCACAGAACCAATTTAACACCCCTGCAGGGGAGAGAGTAGAATTGGTAGAATTTGTTACCATGGGGATTTGAAGTCTGTGCTAGAGAAAGAGTAGGAAAGAATATTATAATTCATTTATGTGCCTGTTATTGGTATTTATTGAAGTAAAAGACCTTGTTTGTTTGTTAGTACTGATGCATTCAAAATTTCAGCATGCTAAAAATCAGTTTTTGAGGGCTGAAATCATTGACCGAAGCTGTAAAGTAAAATTAGCATTCATCCAATGGCATGTTTTTACTGTATCAGCATCTAGTTTGTGCACACAATTTCCATCAGTCATTTAATTGATTACTAAAAAAAACTTTGATTTTTGGTTTTGATTTTAGGGTTAGGGGTTATTTAGAAAAAATAAAAAATAAAAAATAGGATTTCGGTAAAAAAAAAAAATAATTTAGGTGAATCACAAAAAACATTTTTTTTTTTTTTCATTTAGGGGGGAAAAAGAAAACTGAAAATCTATTAGCTAACTTAAAGGCTTTGGCACTCTAAAACTATTTCAGCAAAACCTAAAATAAAATATTTTGATGTTTCCTTCAAATATTTTTCGGTTCCCGAACTTTCCGTGCATCACTAATCACACTCATCACAAATGCGTGTTGATAAAGTGCAAAAAGCACAGAAAAGTCAGCAAACTCTTCCTCTCTAAATATATCTCAATTTAACCACAGACAGAGTCGAATATGAAATTAACCTTGTTTAGAGCAATGCTTGATTGGCAGATGAGTACGTGGCCTTTTACTGTTGTCTGAGGCATATGAGGGTAGATTAGCATTTACACTACAAACACAATGTGGTCACTCGGAGTGAACTGATACCATGCTATTCTTTGAAGTACCAGGTAAATTCCTTTGTATAAGAAATACAAAAAAGTATTATCTGATGCTGTACCATGTTACAGCCACAACAATTCTGGCTGTCATCATTATGTTATAGATAATTAGATCCCACTTTATCTTAAGTGGCCTTAACGACTATGCACTTACATAAAAAAATAACGTAATTCAAATTCCAACCAAATTCAAACGTAAGTACATAGTAGTTAACAGTGAGCGGTGGTTTCAGACATTACAGTGCTTCACTCGCACTGACTCTTATTCTGTCTGAAAGAATGAAAAGACCGAGCTGAAGGTGGAGCGATTCGACCAATCAGATGAAAGGAGCTCTTCAGCGCCGCCCACAAGTGCGAATGAAATATTGAAGCCATAAACCGAAATGATCAAAACGTACATGAACCAACTGTCTTGTCCATGTTCTCTCACTTGAATCCTCTTCTTGAGTATTGAGTCTCTTGACCTTCTGCAAGCCCCGCCTTGTTCACGCAGTGATTGCGGACACGTGATCAGCTCGGAATGCATTTTCAATGTGCACATTGAATTTTGCTACATTCATTGCGGTACATTGAATGAAAATGCAAACGTTGTCTTGACTGTGAGTGTTAATGCATTTAAGAAAAATAGCATTTAAATTATAATTTTGCCACAGTTTTTGCTTGAACATGTTATACATATCTAATCATTTCTGTAATACATTTTCATTTTAATTTTGCAACTTATAAAGCGTTAAAATTAGTATTCATTTTACATATTAAAACTGGTGTATGAAATGGCAAATGAAAATTATGTAATTTAATTTTCATTTTCATTTTGCACAAAACTTTGCACAAATGTATTGGAAAATGTAAATGTAAATACAGAAATGCATTGCCATTTTACATATTGCATTGTCATTTTGCATATTACATTCCAAATTGAAAATTGTTACCCATATGCTTCCATACTTAATATAAATTGGGACCGATAATTCTTTACCAAGATTTTATATCTGCTTACAAATATTATCTAATTTCTTCAATCTTGTCTTTACCTTAAGATTTGACCTTAACACATATATCGCATGTTTTGTGTGGCATGTTGGTACTGTTCAAATGGCTGTAACAAGGTTTAGCTTCCTTTGCTCTGGGACACACTGTGTTCTGCCAGTTCAGTGTCAGCTGACATCCACTACCCAGAACTGAAGCACCACAGGTGGTGTCACACATGAGACCAAATTTGATCTGAGTTGTTGTAAATAATTTAACATGAACAGTACAACCAGTACTACTCAAGGATTTAATGATGGCTTATATAATGCTTGTATGTTCATGCTTTGAACATAACATTATTGACTGCATTGACGTGTGCGAGCATCCAAACACACAGAGGCGCACAGACGGTACAGTATTTTTCACATTTTGAAAAGCGTGTCACCAGTTGTAGGCTATTTTTAGTCTTGGACGTTAATCTCTTCTAAGAGCCTTTTAGGACCTGTCTCTTTCTAACCTGGCCGGAAACGCTAAGCCAATAAGCCCCAGGCGTCTGGCTCAACTCTTGGCCGGGAGAGAAAGTGAGTCCCGGTACAGGCGATTCCTGGATTATTTAATACTTCAGCGTGGCAGGGAGGGGGAGTTTGGATCTCTGAATTCCAGGAACGCTGGCTCTTTTAGGGTTTATGCACTGCAGGGTACAGAATGTTTCGGATGTAGCTTAGTGGCGTCACACTGCATGATTTTATGGAGGAGGTAAATTAACAAACAAAATGCTACTTTTCTGCAACGAAGAATGAGCTGATTGGGTGCATTGCGGGAGATAAATTTGTTGCATGCTCAGACTTGCATGAGCATTTTCAATAGCTCTGTCTGCTAGGTAAAATGAAATGATGTAACATATATTCCCAAAGTTTTGATTGAGGATCAGTTTTCCAGTTGCAGACAGTCTCATTCCTCCTTACATCTATAATTCATCCTGCATTTCCATGATATTCATCAATAATATTAAGTGTGAGCATACGTTGAGAGTCATGCATCACTGTCACTATTAGATTTTAAAAAGATGTAGATGAAAGTGAAAAAAGGCTCTTTATCATGTGTGTGTGTGTGTGTGTGTGTGTATATATATATATATATATAGAGAGAGAGAGAGAGAGAGAGAGAGAGACTCAAAAGGAGAAGGGAAAAAAAGCATAATGGAAATAATCGTCTCACAAAGTCAAGGTCTGGTTGATCTTCCCTCACCTACAGGAGATGGAAGTCAAGGTAAAAGTTAATGCATTTATTTAGTAATCAGCCAATAGCTTTTATCCAGTGGGGTGAAAGCAATACTGTGGGTTCTGATAAGATCATTTGCTTTCATGTGTTTTGCTGGCTACTGTACTCAGCATTGAGTGTAAATTGAATAGCATGACCTTTTGCAGCCAAATCAAATTGACTGTATTTCCACACACATTTGATGGTTTCAATTACAATAATTTTTTTGATATTGGAGGCTGTAACCTCACTCGTTCCTCATGGAAACTCGTCTGAGAGCAGTTGCTTGCGAAAAAATTTACACGCATGTGGTCATGCAGTCTGTAAGCACTTTTTTGCCCTTTGCCTTCATACAGACGCAACTGACCCTTGTGCAGTTAACACATGTATTATTAAAAAAGTACTGTAGTTTCGTCTTTCTCCTTTGTTGTTGCTCCTCTGCGAGTATGGTGCAGTGCCGATGATGATGTGTTCCACTGCTGAAATCAGGGTGACAAATGATGGGCCGCCCCCGCCAGTGTTCTGCTCATAAGCCTGCCAGCAGCTGAAAGGTCAGAGGGGGATCTGGAGGATAACAAAGCACTTTTAACAAGAGAAAAGGGTGACTTTACACGTTTAAATACTGGCTTTATATGTCCATGTTTTCTTGTGTCCACATATATGGCAGTTCCTGCTGCACTGGGCTCTTTTACTTTCATCTGCCTCCTCCTCCTTACTTGTATTTTCTAGCACATCATAGCATGATCACCATCCTGAATATGTTTATTTTCACAAAAGTTTGCCTACCTCCGCAGATTTGCCACCTCAGACTTAAGCGAAGTTCTGCTTTCATGCACGTTCCAGAAAGGAATAACGATGTATGTTTTTCTTTTCTCCGCTGCATTAAAATATTTAGACTCCAGCTCTTTAGGAATCCGAGCACCCTAGTGTCAGCATTATTGGGTGAGTTTCTAAAATAAGCAGTGCATCAATATGTCTGAGCACCGAAAACGAAGTTTATTCTAATTGCATTAGAAAGAGAGCTGTGGGCCATCTGTTGCAACACAGCTAAAAAACAGCATGCAAACTCCTCTGTCTCTCTCTATGTTCAGTGCATCCATTTAGATCATGTCAGTTTGCTGCTAGCCTTTTATTTTTCACTTTCAGCTTTTTCACTTTGTGCAAGAGAGCAATTATTTCTAGGTAGATTTTTTTTGTTTGTTTGTTTTTTGGGTGGGGCACTTACAAGCACATATTAATTTATCAGTATTATATTTTAATCTCCCTCTTCATTATGCATTAATCTGGTTATTTGCATACAAAAACAACTTGTACTTGTTGCTGATGAGTTTGATTGCTGCCTGTTCAAGCTTCTGGTCCAGACAGAGTCAGGGGGGTGGTAATGTTGGTTTGGGCTATGAAAAGTTAATCTTTGCCATACTCTGTCTCTCCGTGATCATTGCCTCTGGAGCAGGCATGCCTCGGTGCCCAGCTTGCAGGATCATTTGCGAGGGAAATGGGGTTTGAAATAGTGCTGGTGATTCCACTCGCAGAATCCTATTTTTGAGTATGATATATGACTGCTGTGCCATGTACGTATACTGTGACATGATCTAAAATGTATTTGTTGACATGTATTCTCTCTCTTCCCACCCAGAATACCATGACCAGGCACAGACTGCACAGTGTAGAATATTACTTGGATTTGTTTGTTATGGAATCAGATACTAATGACACAATATACTAATGAGAAACCACCTGTCGCTCTGTGCGTGTGTCCTATAAACCTTCATGTTTCTGAATGTTTCTGAATTTTCAGATGAGGCTTTGTCCTAGACAACTTGCTTTTCAAGTTAAAATTTACAGTTTTTCTTAATTACAATTCTGCAGTTTCTATTCAAATTCAGGAGTTGTATTTAAATTTAAAAGACATGCTCAATTCAATTCTGAATGGTGTACAAACTTTGCTTGTGTCACAGCTAGAAGTAAAATTATAGACAAATAATGAATGGAGCAAAACCATTTTAGAGCTGTGAACAGTCAAAATTAATCCTTTTTTTTCCTGTCAGATGAAAAAAAACTCTGTTTTGGTTTCAGAGAGAACAAAAAGAGAAAGAAAAACATATCGATCTTCACTTTAACCTTTTCCCACACATTCTAGGTCATTTAATGTCTTCTATGTCGATGGTGCAAGACTTTGGTTGTTAAATGCACTCTGAGTAAGTGACTTTCTAGGTTTTATTACTGCAGAGTTTTCACTCTTCGATACAGTGGAGATGCTAGGCCACAGACACGATCAAAATACGAAACTCACAATTTACTATTTTTATATTTTTTCGTTACCTGTGGGGTATTCGCTCAGATCTTCAAAAAATATCAGACCGATTTTTTCTAGCCGCAAAATTGGAGTAAAAGAAAAGGACAGGAATACAATGGCTTAGGCAGAACACAACAAAAGAGTTAAAGCAAGGACAATTTCAAAGCCTGTCTGATAACAAAAGAGCGTACCTTATAATGAATGACTGGTGAAGGCTGGTGCGCCTCTGAAGTACTGGGGGAGGAAGGGGAGCTAGATAGAGAGTGACTGCCGAGAGCTTGTCAGTGTGTTTTATGGCTAATTGAAGCATTTGTGGTAAAACAGCCATGAATGGCAACCTTTAGAATTATAGCAGGTTAATATATTGTGATCCCACAATTAGCCCACGATTGTTAAGATCTGTTTAATTCAGTGGGGTCCATTAAGTGGAATGGAAAGGTCCTATCTATTTTTCTTTTCTTCTTACCCAGACCGTTTCTCTTTAGAGGCAATCGATGGCTGCGGACACGGTTCCAAAGGTTGCCTGGAAAATCCAGTCACTCTGGTACTGGGCTGGATGTACTTTGCTAGTGTTGGTTGGTTACGCTTTGAATTATGTGCCTGAATGGAGGACAAAGGTTATTGGGTCTGTTTAGTAGAATACCGAGAGATAACCAATGTTGAAAGAGGAGTGCCGTTTTTGGCAGAACTTTTGATTGTTGTATTAACCTTGGAGTACATTCTGTCATGCTAGAAAAGGTCTGACTGTGAGTTCACACTTGTAATGAGTAGTTTTACTAACCGTTTGTCCTTATTTGGGTGCATGCTGAACTGTTTCCGAAAATAAAATCACCAAATGAATAAAAGCTTTCCTCTAGAAATCAAACGATGAATTTCTTTGGGAAGTTATCCTAAATAAGCAAGATTATAATCAGCTTGAAGGAAATGCTTATTGTTATTGCCCTCTGTTTTAGTGGCTGCCTGGGTTTTTATGAAGTTGCAGAAGACAAATTGCAGGGAGACAGCAAAAGCACAGCTCACAGAAAGGGCATTATTAGCCAACCAGATTAAGTCACATGCTGTGATTTCTTTCTAGCCGCTTTACGTCAGAACTCAGGTGCCCCTGCGAATGTTTTGTTATCTCTCGGAAATATGCACTGTTATCAATTCCAGTACAGAATTAGAAAACATGTCCCAAGGAGGGTATTATGAACTCAACGAAGCTGGGCTTAGCATTTTCCTTCCTGTCAGTGGCTAATCAAACGTTAGCACTATCAGTACTGCAATCTCTTAAATGGAGTGAGATAAGTAAAATGGCCTTGTTCTGATGTCTCAAAAGCAGCTCCTGTGAGCAAATGAACATGATAGTGTGAAGTCGAGAGAAACTATTAATAGAAAAGGGATCAATTGGGGTGATCGTTGCACATGGGACCGGAGGCTAAGCAATGCAACACTTCTATCTAAAGAGGACAGCCCCCCTGCAGCCACCACTATCATGCCCGAATGCTATCAGCAAGCGATACTAATCCTATGGTGTGCATACAATGATTTGTTCTTGTTGGTTTGCATGCACCATGTCCCCCAGCAATTTTGGTGTTTATCTTCTGCAATTTCTAAGTCCCGTGGGCTTTGGTGCTGGATCTTCCAGTGCCTGCGACTTTTCCACAGCCACCGCTCCATAGATAGTGCCCCTCCTGCGTTACCATCTGCAGAAGAGACAGAGACGGGAACATCAAAGAGTTTAGCATTTAGCATTTGATTCTGTAATCACACTTCATATGCTCAAAAAAAAACTGCATCTATTTCAGTTCACAATAAGGCTCCTTATCTGTGGATTGCCAGCTTGAATTTGGTTGATGAGCCATTTGAGACATCTGAGTTAGGGATTGGAAGAACTTAACTTCCCTCTTATTGTTTCTTACCTCTTTGTCACTACTTCCCTGGGTAGTTGCTATGTGTCAGCTCAGTTAATGGGTTTCTTATGGGAGATATTATTTTGGTCCAGTAAGCTGCATGTTTAATGTGTGACTGACAGTGCTGACTCATGTGGCTTAGGCAATTTGTATTAGAAAGATAATTTGTAGTAAAAAAAAAAAAAAAAAAAAAAAAAAAAAGTATATGCTGCAAAAATAAAATAAAATAATAATAATAATAAATAAAATTTATCCTCTATTAGCGATTATGGAGCACTGCTCCACCCAGCCTGAAAACAGACTAAATGTACTACTACTCCAAACTAAAATGTCCTATTTTCTGACACTGTTCTTTCTCTTTCCCCATTTGTTTTCACCCCTTAAGAAGATAGATGAGGAAAATGAGGCCAACTTGCTGGCAGTGCTCACAGAAACCCTGGACAGTATCCCAGTGGATGAAGACGGGTTGCCTTCGTTCGAGGCCCTGGCAGATGGGGACGTGACCAATGCCAGTGATCAGAGCTGTCCTTCCACCCCAGACGGCTCACCATGCACCCCAGAGCCAGAGGAGCCTTCCCTGGTAAGAGACCCTCCCAGTCCATGCGTTCCTTGTGCCCAATCCTATTTTGCCATGAAGCATGGCCCTCTCATTCAGTTTCCTTCCTTAGCTCTTTCTTAATCCCACTGTGTTTCACTTTGCTCCCTCTGTCTGGTCTTCACTATCACCAGATAAGGGGATGCTGCACGCCTGTCACCAAAAATGGGTACAGACTTGCCAGACAGCAGCTCTGGCTCCTATTGATGTCTGAGCACAAAAACATTGCCACAGTGCTCTTGAAACAGCAAATCTAATTAGATCAGTGTTCCCAAGGTGCTAATTGCATTGTTGATTACTGCAAAATGGAACACTGTCAAGCTGAAGTAATGAAAAATATGCTGAAAGAATTAGATTTAATGAAGTATACTATTTTAATTAGCATTTTGTTTAATAAACCATCAGTAAACGGCAAAAGTTGAAAGCCACCTTGCATTTATTTTGTTGAATATTAGTACATTAACGTTAACACCGGGCTCTATAACATTCTGAGCATCACAGAAAAGGTGTTGCACCTGCTCTGCTTGACATTCTTCAACACTATCACTCTAATATATCTTATTCATAGCCTGCAAAATTAAATAATTAAAGTTTAATGTTGAAGCATAGAAATAGTCATATATTATTTTTTTTTTATTTATTTATTTATTTATTTCAACATGATACTACTGTCATCAAACAAATGAGTTTGTAAACTTACAGAGAGAATCCTATGAAACAATGCGGGCAAAAATTAGCTTACAAGAGACCATATCCACAAACAGCAAAGAGTGCTAACAATGCCAATGTCATGGGTTTGATTCCCAGGAAATGCATGCAATGATAAACTGTATACCTTGGATGCAATGTAAGTCACTTTGAATAAAGCATCTGCCAAATGCATAAATGCGATGCAAATGTAAGTGTTGTTTGGAGATTGTTTGCATTATTTGCATTTTGTTTTAAATTCTAGCTGTAATCCCTGTGATCTGTTTCTCTGATGTGTTTGTAGCTGAAGAAGCTCCTCCTGGCGCCTGTTAACTCCCAGCTCAGCTATAATCAATACCCAGGTGGCAAGGCACAGAACCATGCAGCCAGCAACCTACGGATCAGACCAACACCTGCTGTTGCCAAGGTAGCTGCTCGCTGCAATTCTTGCATCAAAGGCCTGGTGTGTGAGCTCATCTGCTAGTTCCATGTAATTTTTCCTTTCTGATAAATTATACAAATAGTCTGCTCCCTCCAGGGAGCTAAAGCTTGATTAAGTTTTGTGTGTGATGGAGGTGTTGTGGCTGTCTCATCTAAAGTTACCTTATCCTTGATGACGTTCAGGACTTCTGAATGGCACAATCTCATTTGCATGAAAAAAAGAAAACGCTAAGATGTCTTGATAGAATTAGCAAAAAACAATGATTTGTTTCCACAGGCTCAGTCATGTTGTGAACTAGAAGAAAAATTTGTAGTTATTTTTTAGGTGAACGTCTCTCTCCTCTCCACTCAAACATGCTCATGCACATGCGCCACTCTCTTTGTGGAGTTAATTTTCCATAATGACTTTGACTCATCTGTTTCTGGAGCACTGCACATGGCAGGGTCCCAGAGGACACCACCGCCTCTTCCTCCTGCTGCCTGTGTGCAGATCTTTCTGGAGCTGCCCCAAGACCTCGTAATTAAGATGATGGGCAAAGCACACTCACGTTGTCTTTTGGGAGACTAAACCACCTCTGCGCTAACCCCATGTTCAAATCTCCTTATGTTACCAATGTCCCCTGTTACATCCCATGCTCATTCTACTCCCTTTCTCTCTCTGATTTCTGTTCTTTAGACAGAAAACCCCTGGAATACCAAACCACGAGGGGCCTGTCCCAACCGGTCTGTGAGACACCCTTGCACTGAGCTGCTCAAGTACCTCACCTCTAGCGACGAGGCCTTCCAGACCAAAGCCAGGGAAGCCAAGAGCACCTGGACAGGTTGCGGCAAGGACAGGGGAGGGGCTTGCACATCCTCCTGCTCATCATCTTCCTCTCCTTCATCCTCGTCTACCTCCTCTTTCTCCTCCCTGTCATCCTGCTCCTCTTCCACCGCCTCTAAAAAGAAGACATCCTCTGCCTCCCCATCATCGCAGCAGCAGCAGCAGCAGCAGCTGGCAGTGCAGGCCCAGCGAGGTGAGAGCCAGGCAGCCGGCACATGTAGTGTGGCTGGTGAGGGGGCGGGGAAGTGGCGGCGATGTACTCAAGGGGAGAACTCCGCACCCTTTGGGCTGTCCCACAGAGGCGGCTGTGACCATTCCTGCTCCGGCGAAGAGGGGAGGCAGCCAGGCCTGCAGCCAGGTGTTGACTCAGGCAGCTTGGCCGCTGCCCACTTTATTAGGTATATGCACTCTTACTCTCTCCCGCCTAGAGAGATGGGTCATGCAGGCAGCTGTGGTCATTGCCTTGAGGTAGGTGGCTTGGCTGAGGCTGGCTGTGCTAATAGGCACGTAACAGTGACCATTAGGAAAAGGAGGCAAGAGCTAGAGTACCCCATGCTCAGTCAGCTGCTCACCTCCAGGCCCAGGCCAGCCCGTTACCGGGCTCACCTGCAGTTGCCCAGTGTCCCCCAGAATAAAAGGCGAGACCTACCTGACACAGCTTCTAGAGTCCAAGAGAGCCACAGAAAATTAGAGCAAGCTAGTAGTGAGCACCCTAGAAAGGCACCTAGCTTAAACGAGCAGGCATTTAGTGTGGCTGACCAGAGCGATCTTGAGTGTTCAGCAGAGCTTAAATTAGACCTAGAGAGCTGGTTAAGCATGCCAGAACAGGTGACAGGAGACAGCTTGCATAATCTAGTGGGCCAAGCTGGGGAGGATGTTTTGATGATGTCATAGGCAGCCCTATGTCATTCTCACAGGGCCTGCCAAGCCCAATGTTCCCAGTCTCTTTAGTTCCAGAGAGCACGCCCTCCAACTCACAAAAACAGGCACTCCGCAAGCACCTTGATGACCAAGTCCCACCAATGTTAGGTAATCATTACTGCATCCCTGCCCTCTCTCCTTTGCCTCTCTTCCTTTAAATGCTTCCCAATTTGACCACACACTAACCACAGTGCTAACACAAACCTAACATTTACTTGGGAGCAAAAACTGATGCAGTTCCAAAGCATTAACCTCTGAATCGGCATAAACCCTTGTCTGTAGATTAATTATAAATGAAAGACGGGGAATGCCTGCAACAATTTAAACTATCGCGTCGCCCAATTTCAAACTCAGATCTGTGTTGAAAAGCTTCTTTCTCAGGCTGCCTTAATATAGCTGTTTAACTGAAAGGTACTCCCTAGCTGCAGTTGGAGACGGTCGCAGCCTCAGGCAACTGCACACGCTTCCTCGACTCTTCTTTCTTCCTCTGCTTTGGTTTCAATTGCACGCAAAATATCTTCTTGTTAGAGTTAACTTTAGCTATATGAAACACTAGTTCTGTGTTTTTGTGTATTTTTTTTTTTTTCATGTCATAGTCTGTTTTACATTTTCTACTCATTCTGACTGTTGGAATGTGGTGGACCTTGTATGATGGGCTGGGAAACTGAACACATGCCATCACTTCATCCTGCCTCACAAAGTATGCAGTCAGATAAAGACAAATTAATGGGGTCAATTTAGTCCAACTATTGGTTTTACCCAAAATTTATGTCTGGCTGGAGAGTCATCCGTCCTTTAAGTGCAGGGTTGGACCTGCAACACCATTGCTGTCACTCATTGAGTCTAAGATATTTAGTTGTAGATGTGGACCTGAAATATATTGGGCACAGTGTGAATTAGTAAATTAATTATCCATGCTCCTTTGTGTTCTGCAGCCAAACCAACCATCTTGCCACTTCCTTTGACCCCAGAGTCTCCAAAGTAAGTGAGAGTGTTTTTACACAACTTTTGTAGAGCAGACAAAATAAAAAAAAAAAAAAAAAAAAACACCACTGATGAGGCCTTTTGTTAATTTCATCTCCATTTTTTAGCTCACACAAGCACTTTCAGCACTTCATCCCTGTTCTCAGATTATTATGATTTTTTTTTCCTCTTTGTGTTACAGTGACCACAAGGGATCTCCGTTTGAGAACAAAATCACTGAACGCACATTGAGTGTGGAGATCTGTGGAACCCCAGGTAAACAAACACATGGTTTATTTCGTAAAAAAAAAAAAAAAAATAATAATAATAATAATGATAATAAAAAGAAAATGAAATGAAAATTGTACTTAAAACAGAGAGATGAATGGCACAAAAGCTCCCACTTTTTTTCTTTTTTCACTTTTTTTTTGTCTTGTAGAGTCATCAATATTTGAATCACCATTTTTTTTTTTATGATTCACTAGTAAATATAACATTTCTTTGGCCAAGGGAAAAGTCTCCTGCAAGCCTAATTTGATAGTTTAATTAAAGCGAAAGTTTCAAGGTGAACTGATGGAACATGGTCAGAATTTTACACAGTCCTTCATTGATTGCTTTTTTCATTCTTTGGCTGATTTATTGGAAAGTTTCACTCTTCGCCTTTTAAGAGTTAATATTCTCTCTTTCTCATTTAGACTCTAATGCTTTTTGACTGGGCAGCTCGCTGCTTCAATACATCAGAGATAAACAGTTGTGACATTATTACTGTTTTAATTGGTTTTACCAAGCAATTTCTTTTTGCCGATATTATCTGGATTCTTTTATTTATTATTTATTATTAATATTATTATTAGGTTTTTTTTTGTTTTTTGAAGTCAGTCTGGCAATATGATTAGAGACAATAAGCTAATTTCCTTTGTAAAATCTGTTTACTGATAATATTTTTTTATTTTATTTATTTTTTTTACACATGTTTGATGACCCAAAGTAATTAAACTCAAATTGAGTGTGTGTCAGCTGGGGCTGAAACACTACACTTCAGCAGTCCTCCCCTTTCCCACTTTCTTTCTCTCAGCATAAATCATGCAGGTAATTATTTCTGTATGCCCCATGCAGAGATTAATCATTCCAGGTCAATAAAAACAAAATGGCGGTCCTTTCCCTCTCACAATGTGTCTTGGTGAATAGGCCATTTGGTATTCACTTACTGCAAGGTGTAATGGCCCTCAGTGTAAAGATATGATTTAGCCTGAGAGTACAATATAACCCTGTGTTTGGTGTTTTTGCTCAAATGTGGATTATGTAATAGCTGTTTAGTAAAGCTCTTGATTCCCTTTATTGAAGATGTCAGTTAAGAGTCATGTGAGGTCACCTTCATAGCCTCTTATGCAAGACTAAAGGCTTAATTTATCTCTGTATGTAATGCATGAGCTTGTGCTTACTAACCTGAGGCAAAATCCAGCACTGTTTAATGCAAAACTAAAGAAAGCTACAGAATGATTTTTAGCCGAAACCCTCTTTTCAGATTTGCGATTGGGTGCTGAGGGAAAGTTCTTTGTTGGAACTCTCTGATGAGCGTTAGTTTACATTCTCTTATAATGTGTCTGCTCTTCTATAGACTACCTTAAACCCTTCATACTCATATGTCTTTACTGACGATCACACCAGATTAACTGATTACAAGTCATTGTAAAGCCAGATGGGACTCTGAAGTAATAAAATACATTTCCTTTGGGGTTTGTGCTATCATGACAGCAGTGTGAGAAGTCATTTTTACGGTGCTGTTGAATTAGAAAATGCCCAGAAATTACACCGAAGAGCAAAACACCTTGACACCTGCTGAATAGCCAGCGCTATGAAAGTGCCAGATTTAATACCGTTCCCTAATCCCCATCCCTCTAATAGATTAACTTGAGTGAGGGTTCTTTTAATTATGGTATCATATGACACCCAGGTCAGTCTGTGTTACGCTCTTTGCGTGGCATTTTAAGATTACCATGGGGATCAGTTCTGTAAGCTTGAAGTAATAATTCGTTCAGAGGTCCCTGTGTAATTCACACACTGCCAGAAACAGACGAGAGAACCCACCCGTATATGATTAGTGTTTGTATCTGTGCACATTCATCATGGCTGCCTTTAACTGAACAGTGCATATTTATGTAATACTATGTAATGCAATTTATGTAATGTAATGTAAAGGCAATAATGGTCCTTAGTTTATGACCCTTCGTACATTGTATGCCCAGATGGTGTTTGGTTGGTGCAACAGAAGTTTCTTTGGCAGTGCATGCTTTCTTTTCACAGCTCATTGCATTGGCATAATGATAAATTTAGTCATGGCCACTGTTGTTTTGTATGCCGAATCAGGCTTGTGCTTTACGTTTAGTGATTTACGTAGAATGATGAAGAAAGAAAAAGAGCGATTCCGTAAAAGGGACATTCCTTTAACTAGTGGGAATTTAGTTTGAACTATCAGTTTAAGGATGTGGTCATGAAAAATATTCCCGAAAATAGTTTGAAAATAAATTTATAGACAGGTTACTGACGTAATGTGTGTTTGGATCAGGAAAACAGAAATCAGAGAGATGACGAAATAAAAAGATAGAGGGAGAAGTAGAGGAAAAAGAGCAACTACCTCTGGTTGTTTGTGCAAGTGCATTAACCATGTCATAAAGCAGCACACCTCAAGACTTCCCATATAAATGCCATCTGTTGGCACATAAATCTGTCAAGATGGCTGGGGGTTCATGAGAAGAAAAGGTGGCAAAGATGAAGAGAATGATAACAGCTTCTGCATCACTGTGCTTTCATCGTAGTCCCAGGAGTATGGCATTCATGAATCTGTCGAAAGCACCAATATAATTATAAGATCTGACTGTTTACTTTCTAATGAATGAGGATTGTTTACGGTCTGGAGGAAGTTTAATTGAGTAGCTCTGTCTGTATCATGGTGCGAACTGAGGTCACATTAATCTGTCAGGGTTTCAATAAAATGTGGATAAGGATTATGTCTAAATGAAAGAGGATATTTTAATCAGGCTCAAGTGGATGCTTGTTCAATCACTGAAGACAGACCAAGCACTGTTAAGGAATGAGAGGTATCTCGTTTGGTAAATATTTTGTCTCTTCTTCCCTCCAGGTCTGACACCACCTACCACGCCTCCTCACAAAGCCAGTCAAGAGAACCCTTTCAAAGTATCACTCAAAAACAAGCTGTCTTCATGCTCTCCCTCGGCCCTGACAAGCAAAAGGCCCAGGCTGAGCAATGGGGGCTTTTGCCCTCAGCCAACCAGTGGCTCTATTCGGAAGGGCCCAGAGCAGACTGAGCTCTATGCCCAGTTGAGCAAGGCATCCTCCACAATGCCCCTAGGGGGCTTGGAAGAGCGTCGGGGCAAGCGGCCCATGCCCCGCGTCTTTGGCGATCACGACTATTGCCAGTCTACAAGCACAAAACGAGACAGCACCACTACAGCTGCAGCATTAACTTGGCCAGTGGAGCGCCGGCATGTGGAATGTAAAGGCTTGAACATGCCAACTTCCTCTACTTCTACATCATCGTTGTCTTCCGCCTCCCCTTTGTCTTCCTTTCTGGCCTGGCAGCTTCAGGGCCTTTCCCCCAAAGCTCAGGGGGCTTGTCCGGACATGGATGCTCACGGAAAGGACCACGACTCCACTTCGGGCTCCAGAACGTCAGTAGATGGCAGCTCTGCTGGCAGAAAACTACTTAGGGACCAGGAGATTCGGGAAGAGCTCAACAAGCACTTTGGAAAGCCTCAACACTTCTTCTGTAGCAGGATAGTGGGAGAACAGAGGAGCATCCGGCCTTTAGAGGACAGGGTTGGATACCTCAGTCTTCTCAATGATTACATACACCCGGGTCTGCCTGACTTTGACGACCTGGAGGTAGGCCGGGAACACCTGCTCTTCTTGGGGGAAGGTTCTTCACTTGAGCTGCTCCTCGAAGGGTCACCCTCCAGCTCCCCTTCCAGCAGTTCATTCTCATGGAGCTCTGTCTCGCCTCCATCGACTCAGCTCTCACCACAGCACCTCTGCTGGCCACGCTCTATCTCCCGCTCCTGTTCCTCATCTCACCGCAGACGCAGATCCCTCTCCAGGTCTCCAAACTCCCGCTCCGGGTCTCCTGACAACTGTTCTCCCTCTTTGTAAGTTCCAGTTTGAGAATTCTGCATGTCTTAGAAACATGTTTACCTAGCAATCTTTGTGGACACAAATCCACGTGTCTCAGCAGGAGGGGCTGTAAAGAAGGTAAACATCTTTCTGTGGCTGTCATTGCGATGAAGTGCGAGTCTGGGTCTCACAGCATGGGCACTCAAATCATTACGGTGGATTTTGCACAACCAGAGAAAAATTACGTACAATAGACAGTAAACAGTGGCTTTGAGAGACACAAGATAAAATGAGCTTGGAAGACAAAACAGTGTCCTAGGTGGTAAATTTCTCATCCGCACACTTGCTGTAACACTAAATGAGCCATTCCAAACCTGAGTTCAGACATTCACTCACCATTATAGCAATACTTTTTATAACTTGCAGAAACACCTTCAGAGGAATTTTAAAGTTTAATTTAGAAGTTTTTCATCTCTCATCTTTCGCAAACAGCGTGGATGACAAATAGAGTCCAGCAGAGTCATTTCTTGTGCAAACTTGAGAGGCTTATGGAAGTCTCACATTGTTTCCTCAATGGACCTTCATCGTTTTAGCTTGAATTTTAGATTAATTTCTCTCCAGCACTCTTTGATGGGGCTCTGTTGTTTTTAGTAGCAGCTGTTGTTTTGCTCAACAGTGTTGCCCGCTTCATCCCCGCGAGATAAGAAGAAACGCCCAGTGAGTGAAGTCCTGGACAATTTATGTGGGTTAAATCCAGATAGCATGCCAGGAAAACAATATTTACAGTGCCTGCTTTTGAGATACATAGTGATATTGCACTGATAAAGGAGACTCTAAAACCAAAATACGGAATATTTATTCAATTTAATACCCCCTTTTAATATCAAGTGACATTGTAATTGTTCATGCTTACAAATGTCTAACTTCACACCTATACTTCTGAATTTAGTCACATGAGCATTTTTTATTCCATGTTTTTTTCCTTTTTTTCCCATTTAGTTTATGCCTGTTATTTAAAGTTATGCATACATTTCAGTTGCCCGTGATCCTTTAGAAGTAAAGACAATGTTCAGTGTTCAGTCTTGGTTTTACATTTTACAAAGACTTTTGTTGTCTTTCTGCTTCTACCAGGTCTCCTCACAATATGGACAATAGCACTTTTATTCCCAGGATTTATAGAAGCCCTCAGTCCCAGGCTCATCCTATTTTTGGTCGGAGACCCAGGTAAGTACTTGTGCATGGAAAAAACGTATCCATTTGTCTCTCTTCAAAATACTGTGTATGTATCATGCTGCACTTACGCTTCAAAAATTAATAAATGCTGATATTATAGACCTACTGTATACATGAGACAGACTTAAATAAGTGCTGCAAGATAATGTACTGTGTCTGCAATACTTTCAGAGTATGTCCTTATGCAAAAGAAGCAAGTCACTTGCTGACTCTGTCTAATTGATATGATGAGTTATGATGATACATCATTTCAAGGCCTTAACTTTTCAAACTTCTACAATAAAGCTTTCGTTGGCAAGAGCAGCTTGCATTAGGGACCAACTACCTCCTAGCTACACCTTTTCCCTGATGGTGCTTTAATCCACTCATTTTGTGCTTTTACACCATGTTGCCTCTATTGCAAATTACTGTAGAAAAAAAGTTGCTCTTTTTGGACGTTAAGTTCAAGCTAAGCAAAAAGTAATGGCATGTGAAGTTGTGCTGACTGACACAGCTGCCAAATTTCTGCCGTATTCCCTTAAGAGTCCCGCCATTGGGAGCTGTAACCTTTTGCAATGTAATGAGACAACTTATTAATGTGTTTGTTTGTCTTCCACTCTTTTGGAGACACTATGTCTGGGGACTTTTTTCAGAAAAGAATCTGAGAAGCAGGAGACCTAAACATCTATCTCAATCTGCTCTCTAATCTCACCTTGGAGAAACAATTCAGATACTGAAGATAATCTCTGTTTTATTTCTTAAAGTTCTGTGTTTAGAAAGAAGTTGATATGATTTGTTAATATTTTTTAACTGCAGGTATGAGAGCTATGAGGAATACCAGCATGTGCGTCTGAAGCGGGAAGAGTACAGACGTGACAATGAGAAGCAGGAATGTGAGAGGGCCGAGCAGAGGGAGAAACAACGGCAAAAAGCAATAGTAAGCACACTCACCTAAATACTTCATTTAGTTATTGGATGATTCCTCAATTATGGACACATTTATATACCTGGGGGTGTTTTTTTAGTAAAACTTGCATGCTTAAACTTCAAATAGAGCAAATATAAGAAAAGTTATTTAAAACTTAATTGTTAACTTTTCCTCTGCTTTCATGACTTACTTTTGATACTTTTCAAATGCCGTATATGTTTAGATTTTATGACCCAGACTTTCAATGGTAAATGGACTGCATTTATATAGCGCTTTCAACAGACCACATGGCCATACAAAGCGCTTTACAGTTTGCCTCACATTCACCCATTCACACACACATTCACACACCGACTGCGGTGTCTGCCATTCAAGGCGCCATCCAGCTCATCGGGAGCAGCTGGGGTTAGGTGTCTTGCTCAAGGACACCTCGACACTTGGTCAGGTGGAGCCGGGGATCGAACCACCAACCTTCCGGTTTGTAGACAACCTACATGAACCACTGAGCCACTGCCGCCCCGTTTTTTCAATCTAAAAAATGTTTGGTAACACTTTAGATTAGGGAACACATATTCAAGATAAGAGTTTTCCATAGATAAATTCGTAGTTTACTGCTTATTGTTAATAAGTAAGGTAGTTGTTGTAGCAGTTAAGTTTAGGTATGGGGCAGAGTTAAGGGATCTACATGGTCATGCAGAATACTTGTACTTTATAAGTACTAATACACAGCCAATATGTTAGTAATATGCATGCTAATAAGAAACAAATTAATAGTGAATGGTGTTTCTTAGTCTAAAGTGGTCCTAAATGTTTATTTAAAAATATTGATTGATTTTCTAGATTAAAACATAATCTGAACAGCAGTTAAGAGAAATAACTAGCAATTGTGCTGTAATTTCCAACAAAAATAAAATGTTTCAGAACAAAAAAAAATTTCTTTAATTTTATTAAAAAAAAATTTTTTTTGGTCAAATGTCTGTGCACTGTTGGACATTATTAGTTGACAATTTAAACAAACTAGTGAGAGTGTGTTTTAAAGCTGTTGATTTTCTAAAAGTCCACAGGGCCAAACATGCCCATACTTAAAGAAAACCTATTTATGCTTGGAGGTGTTTTTCAGTTGTGATCTCTCTCCTGCTGGCAGGAATCGTACATTAGCACAGACGTTATCCTTCTCTCAGGCTTTCTCTGCCTCCATCACTGTGTTTGCCTATAGAAAGCTCGAAGCACACAGCCATCCCAGTGCTCTCTTTCTCTCTCTTTCTCTTTCTCTCTCTCTCGCTCAAAAAGTGAACTCATGCAAAGACGGTGCTCTGAATCATTCAGGCTACACGCGTTTCCTCTTTATCTTCCAGTTGTTTATTTTTAACATCTCTGTGGCATTTCCGAACAGTGCCGGATTCTATTAATCACACCATGGGCTAAATGCTTTCGACCAGACAAGGGAAAAGTTAAAATACTCCCCCACCACCACCCCATCCCCCCGTCCCCAAATCAAAGGTATGTTAATGCTTGGGCTCAAAATGAGCAGTTTCATTTCGCACTTGCATATTTGAAATGCAGTTCTCTTAGATGAAATATCAGTTTTGTTCTCTTTCGCTGTGCCTGAACAGACTGTGAAATGAGACGGCTTTCCAACTCAGTTCACTGATAAATGCACACGTCAAATAATGCACGAATGACTCGGCCCCAGCGTACGTTTCTTTTTTTTCCCTCTTTTCCCCGTGTTCTGCGGCAGAGAAACAATTACCAGCAGCGGCGGCTGAGCTGTCAGAAGAGGTTTCGGGGGGGGGGGGGGGGGGGGGTGGGGGCAAAGGATGTGAGAGCTTCATATGAAGCGCTAGTTTCAGGGTGTCATCTTTAAAACCTCACCGCATTTATCAGCTGTCAGCAACAAAACCACCAATTCAGCAAACACTTTTGCCTCCTATTGTACATGATGGAAGCACGAGGGTAGCTTCAGAGGAAATACAAAAAAAGAAACAGCCCTCCCAGGTGATCTGGCTAATTTGTAGGTTTTTGTTCTTGTTGTAGCTGTTGCTGTTGTGACACGGTGACATCATGTACACGGGTGAATTATGACTCTGTTGAGGACCAATAGATTTGTGTCATAATTTTATGTATGACTTAAAAGAGACCTCTGGATATTGTTGAGGATCATAAGTATATTTTGTCACACATAATGGCAGGTACATGAGCATATGAATAAATAATGCCACATAATAAGGCCTGAGGCTTGTGTTTTATCTCAAGATTAGCAAACTGAATTAAATACCTCCATTTTTATTTATTCAGCCTGGTGGGGTCTTTACGTTTTTTTTTTTTCAATCAATGTGTTCTCTCTTGTGCTTCATTGAAAAATGGAACAAAGTGATGTTAGCCTGTGGCTAAAATGGATGATAAACGCACACCGGAGGCTGCGCATCAGTTTAGATGTGATGCATTGCTTGGGACACCCTACTTTCAGGGGTTTGAACTAGATTATTTGGAATGAAAACTATTAAAAAAGACCTAATTATTATTATTATAAATAAATGTTTGTGCATAACACTGCTTTAGCTCAGTGAAAATTTTAGGATTGTCCTATAATTCATGTTAAATAAGCAACATCCTGAGTATCAAAATGATTGTAACTTTTTATTTCCTAAATTTCAGTTACATATTATAGTTCTCCAATCCTTTGCCATGCTCTACAACAGATATCTCTGTCTTAAACATAGAAATGTTTAGAAATAAAAATTGAGTTTGTACATTAATCAGTTATTCCTGTCCATTTGATTCAGAAATCTGATGTTTATATGCGCAGCATTTTTCAAAAATTGATATATTTTAGTATGTAATAATGTTTAATAGAATTGATTTGATATTTAAAAAAATTTAATAAAATAAAAATAATAATATTTTGTTCATCTACATGACATATATAATGAAAAACACTGGAAAACATTATCAACCTTTATTATTTGTAAGTATTTATTTATTACAATTTTTATGTACTTTTTATTTTGTATTGTATATATATATATATATATATATATATATATATATATATATATATATATATATATATATATAGTTGCAATCACAATTATTCAACCCCCTTGACATGCAAGACATTTTGCTGTGGAGAACAACATTTTATGAAAACAATTCAACAAGGCATCAGTAAAGTATTAGAGAAAGTTTGTAAATACACTTTTGAGTGATTCTGAGAATGGAACATTGATGAATCATGATAAAATTCAAATTGGCTCTAAACATTCATGTTCAAAATTATTCAACCCCCTTTGTGCAGAATCTTTTATTCTTTAAAATCACCAATAAACGCTGTCTGTAAGTGTCTAGAAGCTTCTGTCGCCTCTCTACTACAGTCTTGGCCCATTCCTCGCCTGAAAAAGCTTCCAGATCACTGATAATCTTTGGTTTTGTGACGATTCGTGTACCAGAGAGACACAGGAGATAGTAGATCCCATCGCAAGTATTTATTAAATAAAGGGTAATCCAATTCGTGGTCGAACAAGCAGAGGTCAAGGCCAAACAGACAGTCCGAAAATAAACAAACAAATAAACAAAGGAGGGAACAGGAAGGGAACTCGGAAGACGAGAGGTTAGGGTGAATCTCGGAAGACGAGAAGGCTGATAACACGAAGGGTAAGGACTCCATACAAACAACAGGGGAAGACTGGTATTTATAGGGAGGCTAATGACAATAAAGTGACTGCACCTGGTGCAATTAACAGGAGTGCAGTTACTGTGAAGACAGGACCAGACTAGAGGAATTCTAGTGCCTACGGTGAAGTGCCTAAGGGGAAGTGAGCCCACTAGTGGACACCCAGGGAAACAGAGACTAGACAGCATGACATTACCCCCTCCTCCTTGGAGCAGCTGCCAGATGCTCCACCCGAACCCAAGGGAAAACCAAAAATACAAAGAGATCAGAAGGGAGGTGGAGCGGCGGAGGACTAGGGGGAGGGACGGAAGGCCAGGTAAAATGGGGAAAACAGAGACAAGAGGACCAGGTAGAATAGGGAAACAGAGACAAGACGACCAGGTAAAATGGGAAAACAGAGACGAGAAGACCAGGTAAAATGGGAAAACAGAGACAAGAGAAGTGCAACACAAAACAAGGAGTCCAGGAGGGTGGTGGACCGGCGGAGGATCCGGGGAAGGGATGGAGGGCCAGGTCCTTAGAGGGAAACAGAACGAAAGACACAGACTAGAAACCAAGGAGGGAGGTGGACCGGCGGAGGATCAGGGGGAGAGACGGAGGGCCAGGTCCATAGGAGGAAACAGAAAGAAAGACACAGACAGAAGAACAACAAAAAAATAAACACAAAAACACAAGTCCAAGAAGGACATCACGTGACGCCCACCAGGGCGGAGCAGAAGACCACCATAACCGTGCGGTCGGGACGGACGCCCCCCAGGGCGGAGCAGAATACCACCACAACCATGTGGTCAGAGCGGAATCCCCCCAGGGCGGAACAGAAGACCACCACGTCCGTGTGGTTGAACCAGACGCCCCCCAGAACGAAGCAGAAAACCACCACATCCTTGTGGTCGAGGCAGAAGGACCCCAGGGCGGAGCAGAAGACCACCACAACCGTGTGGTCAGGACGGATGCCCCCCAAGGTGGAGCAGAAGACCACCACAACCGTGTGGTCAGGGCGGAAGCCCCCCAGGGCAGAACAGAAGACCACCATGTCCGTGTGGTCGAACTAGACGCCCCCCAGGGCGGAGCAGAAGACCACCACATCCTGGTGGTCGCAGCAGAAGGCCCCCAGGGCGGAGCAGAAGACCAACACATCCGTGCGGCCGGACCAACAGGAGGACAAGTCTGGTTGGCCAAGTCTGAAACATAGAACATGAACATGTTAAGGGTAGTCTTAGTGGCCACAACAGGAACAGTCGGGTGCTCAGAGAGTTCGACTGAGACATGACGAGTCTCTGGAAGTTCCGCAGAGGCGAGGAGAGATTCTGGTAGTTCAGCAGAGACGTGGAACGGTTCTGGTAGTTCATCAGAGACGTGGAGAGGCTCGGGTAGTTCCACAGAGAAGTGACGAGACTCTGGTAATCCCATGGTGTTTATACTGGATTCCAGAAGATCGGTGCTGACTTGACTCTGCTCATGAAGATTATTGGTGACTTGCATTTGTTCATGAAGATCATTGGTGACTTGTATTTGTTCATGAAGATCAGTGGTGACTTGCCTTTGTTCATGAAGATCACTGGTGACTTGAATTCTCCCATGAAGAACCCTGGTGACTTGACTCTGTCCTTGAAGATCACCAGTGACTTGACTCGGTCCTTGAAGATCACCAGTGACTTGACTCTGTCATTGATGATCACCAGTGACTTGACTCTGTCCTTGAAGATCACCAATGACTTGACTCTGTCCTTGAAGATCACCAGTGACTTGACTCTGTCCTTGAAGATCAACGGTGACTAGACTTGACTCTGGAAGGTCAATGGTGACTAGTCCTGACTCTGGAAGGTTAACGGTGACTAGCCCTGATTCTGGAAGGTAAAAGGTGACTAGTCCTGACTCTGGAAGGTCAATGGTGACTAACCCTGACTCTGAAGGGTCCACGAGCACCTGAGTCGACTCTGGAGGGTCCACGAGTCCCTGACTCAACTCTGGAAGGTCAACAGGAACTAACCCTGACTCTGAAAGGTCAACAGTGACTGACCCTGACTCTGGAAAGTCGATGGTGACTAGCCCTGACTCTGGAGGGTCCACGAGCACCTGACTCAACTCTGGAGGGTCCACGAGCATCTGACTTGACTTAGGAGGGTCAACCGGAACCAGACTCAACTCTGGAAATTCAACGGGCACCTGACTCGACTCTGGAAGGTCAACATGAACTAGCCCTGACTCTGGAAGGTCAACGGTGACTAACCCTGACTCTAGAAGGTCGATGGTGATTAACCCTGACTCTGGAAGGTCAACTGTGACTAACCCTGACTCTGGAGGGTCCATGAGCACCTGACTCAACTCTGGAGGGTCAACGGGAACCTGACTCAACTCTGGAAAGTCAACGGGCACCTGACTCGACTCTGGAAGGTCAACAGGAATCTGACTTGATTCTGGAGGATCAACTGAAACGTGACTCGACTCTAGATGGTCCACTGGAACCTGACTCAACTCTGGAGGGTCAACAGGAATATGACTCAACTCTGGAAGGTCAACAGGAATCTGGCTTGATTCTGGAGGATCAACTGGAACGTGACTCGACTCTGGATAGTCAACTGGAACCTGACTCAACTCTGGAGGGTCAACAGGAACCTGACTCAACTCTGGAGGGTCAACGGGAATATGACTCGAGTCTGGAGGGTCAACCGGAACCTGACTCAACTCTGGAGGGTCAACGGGAACCTGACTCAACTCTGGAGGGTCAACAGGAACCTGACCCAACTCAGGAAAGCCCACTGTAGCTGCCATCTTCTGCAGCTGTCCATCTTGCCTCGTGGCGCTGGGCTGACAGCCATCTTGTGCAGTGTCGCTGGACCTGCGGCCATCCTGGGCAGTGGTGCTGGGCCGGCGGCCATTCTGCGCAGTGGCTCTGGGCTGGTGGCCATCTTGTGCTGTGGCGCTGGGCTGGCGTCCATCTTGCCTCGTGGCGCTGAGCTGGCGGCCATCTTGTGCTGTGGTGTTGGGCTGGCTTCCATCTTGCCTCGTGGTGCTGGGTTGGCGGCCATCCTGTGCAATGGTACTGGGTCGGCAGACTTGCGCCTCCTTTCCCCTCTCCGTCCACAATGGTAAGACTGCGGCTCCCATCCGAACTCAGGGTTGACAGGGGGACATATTGGAGAGTGATGCCGGACCTCCTCTCGACCACTCACTCCTGAGCAACCTCCCCTGGTCCCACGAAACATGACCAGGCGAGTACCCTCGAAACCATTCCTCACCCGCTCGGTAACTGGGGAGGAAATATGAATAGACATACCGCTGGCTCTTTTTTGGATGGAGTCCTTCTGTGACAATTCGTGTACCAGAGAGACACAGGAGATAGTAGATCAAATCGCAAGTATTTATTAAATAAAGGGTAATCCAATTCGTGGTCGAAAAGCAGAGGTCAAGGCCAAACAGACAGTCCGAAAATAAACAAACAAATAAACAAAGGAGGGAACAGGAAGGGAACTCGGAAGACGAGAGGGTAGGGTGAATCTCGGAAGACGAGAAGGCTGATAACACGAAGGGTAAGGAAACCAATTACAAACAACAGGGAAAGACTGGTATTTATAGGGAGGCTAATTTTCCCCAACCAGGGAAACAGAGACTAGACAGCGTGACAGGTTTTCACATTGCCACTGCTTTCTTCAAATTCAACCAGATATTTGCAATGAGAATTAAGCCTGGAGACTGAACAGGTCACTCAAGAACATTCTATGACTGATTCCTGAACCAAGCAGAAGTAGATTTGGATGTTTACTTTGGGATGCCTGTCCTGCAGGAAAGTCCACTGATCATCAGCTTCCGTCTTTGCACCAATGGCATCACAATTCTTGTCAAAATGGCCTGATACTTCAAGGAATCCATGATGTCCTTCATACAGTCATGATTTCCACTTCCTGCAACAGTTAAGCAACCCCATAACAGGACTGATCCACATCCAAATTTGACAATTGAGATGGTGTTCTTCTGCTTATGACCTTTGCCTGCTTTGCAGCAGACATACTGCTGATCCATGGGCCCAAAAAGGTCCTGTTTGGTCACATCACTCCATAAAACATTCTTGCAGAGCTCTACAGGTCTAAAATGAATTTTATCCATTTCAAGTTGGCCTTTTGTTCTTATTGATCAAGAGTGGTGTTCTGCGAGATGTCTTAACATGAAGGCCATACTTGTCTAGTGTTCTTCTTACACACTGCATTATTATTATTATTATTATTGTTTTTTTATTTTTTTTGTCTGCTTGGCAATGATGCTGTTTGGTCAAAAAGGCACCCTTTAAACCATTTTGCACAAAAAAACAAAAATATCAAGATGTTTATTGAATTTATGTCAAGACTGAAATATATTGAGATTATTATTATTATTTTTATTTTTATTTTATTTAGCTGAATCACCCAGCTCTACTTGTAAACACAGTAGACGATAAAAGATTGATGAAAGTTATCAACTTGCAAGTATAAGACATTCTGCACATACTGTTTGATAGATTTGGACCCAGTTTCTCAATCCAAAACACGTCTGCAGCTTTTTCAAAGCAAAAAACAACTCTTTTTAGTTTATAAAAATTTGCTATAAAATCAACAGAGACCAAAGTTATATTGTATCATAGCTCTATAATATGATTCCCTCATCCTGTTTGCACAGTCCCATGGAGAGTCCACATTTTACACATTTCAGTTTAGTTTGTTCTTATCCACTCACACATATACACACACAAAACAGAGTGAAAATGATAAAGGGGAGTCCTCCAGCCATTTCCTTCAGACTGTTCTTGGCTTTCCCACAGTGCTGGATGTTAATTACAGTCATGGGGTGAGGTTGAGAGAAGTCAAGGAGAGGGGAAGAGGGAAAAAAGAAAGCAGAAGCACTATGTTAGTCTAATCTCTTCTCTCTTGTTCCCTTTATGACCAGGAGGAGAGGCGAGTGGTTTATGTGGGACGCCTTCGTACCGACAGCACACGCACAGAGCTCAAACGCCGTTTTGAAGTCTTCGGCGAGATTGAGGAGTGCACAGTCAACTTGAGACATGACGGGTAAGACCGTGGGCCTGCGTCTATGTGCTTTTCTGGATTGTGTGTGTGTGTCGAATGGTTAAAGGGAGTCAATACTTTCCTTCAGCATAAAAGGAATCGTCTTAATCTAGTTAATGATGTACTTGCGGCCATTGAATGGTGATTAGACTTCACTGCTTCTCATTGCGCATGCAGTTGCATGTCTGAATACAAGAAAGTGAGAAGTCACATATTTAGGGTTACATTTAATAACAGTTTGTGCCAGAGCAAAGAAAGAAAAAAAACTGCTGCCAGGATTTATTATTATTTTATATATATATTTATATATATATATATATATATATATATATATATAGATGAGTAATATGCATTGCTAAGAACTTAATTTGGACTTTGAACTTTTCTCAATGTTTTGAATTTGTTCCACCTTCAGATTCCAGATTTTTTGGTTGTATCTCTGTCAAATATTGTCTTGTCCTAGCAAATACATCGATGGAAAACTTTTTTATTAATCTTTCAGATGATATATAAATCTAATTTTTTTAAAATTGACACTTAAAACTGGTTTTATGGTCAAGGGTAACATATGGATTTGTAGGAGTTTCCCTTTTAGATGTAAAATTGTATCTTTGGTAATAAGATTTGCAATAGTCAATTTGCCGGAAATTGCACCAATGCTCCAAAAAAAAATGTTTAATAATTAAAAATATTTTTTTTATTTAATAATCAGAATGGTACAAAACTTGGTAAAGGTTTTCTATGGCTAAGGCACTTGCGATGTGAAAAAAAAAAAAAAAATAATAAAAAAAATCATGGACATGATTAGAAAGGAATAAATGGCCAAAATTGACCACTTTGGAAATGAATGAGAATCAAATTTCATCTAGTGGAAACGTTTGGTTCTGCGCCCAATCAAATTTCATTTTACTGAAAGCGCATTTTTTTGAGATATCAGACTTAAATTTGGAACACAACATGATTTGATTCATGGTTTGTGTTACATGTTATATATATATATATATATATATATATATATATATATATATATATATATATATATATGTGTGTGTGTATGTATGTGTGTATGTATGTATGTATGTATGTATATATATATATATATATATATATATATATATTTTATCAAACTAAAATAAAGTACATTCATTTCATTGGGGAACAAAACCCACTGTCATTTCTGACCACCATGTTAGAAGCTTCCAAGGGTTAATTTGCACATTGTCAGTAGATCATTAGATCAGCCCGAAAACTTTCTATTCCCATCTGTGCTTTTATGGGACTGCAATATCACACTAATTTGCCCTGTTTAGTAAATCTGGCCTCTTACTGATTCCAATTTTGCCTTATATATTTTGAAAGGCAGCTGAAACAAGCACACATAGTTCAAGTACTCTCTTCGACTGACATTTCATTTTCTATTTTACAACGCAGGGATAACTTTGGCTTCATCACCTACCGCTACACTTGTGATGCGCTCGCTGCCCTTGAGAATGGGCACACCTTGCGCAGGTCGAATGAGCCTCACTTTGAGCTCTGCCTTGGTGGACAAAAGCAGTACAGTAAATCGAATTACACTGACTTAGGTAAGTACACAGACTGGCTGCATGTCTACACAACTGACTAGAGATAAACAGATAAAAAAAAACAAAAAAAACAATACCTTAATACAGAATGAAAAACTGCTAGGAAAGCAGTTGTGGGGACCTCAGTTCTTCTTTACCCATGTACATGCATTGGTGCCCTGGATGGTTTATGTGAAATGGGAAACAATAAGGTTGGGTAGGAGAGCACGGTCATGTTCCATCAGCCTCATCTTCCAAAACAGGCTTCCTTCTGCCCACTACTGGGATGTTGAACAGGAGCAAGACCTCAGCATGACACTGAAGAGTGAGCAGCCTGCAGAAAGAGATAGAAAAAAAAAACACGGATGTAAGAGCAAGAGCTCTCTCAGCAAGTGAGTGATTCATAGACAGCTTTATCTCCATCCGCCTCTGTCCAGTCTCTATTCTCTCCTATTCTAAGCCATGCCGGCTGACCAGCAGTTTTGGATTAATCCACCAGTTGGACCAGAATTGGAATACATGCCAATTTTTTGACATAAAATATAAATATTAGATTTAAAAAATATATAGAATTTAAATGAAGTAATTTTGAGATAAAATACCATAAATTACTAAAAGTATAACTCAAGTAAAAAATAAAGCTAAATAAAAAAGAAAACAAATCTAATAAAAGCAAGAAAAGTGCATAATAAAATGACTGACATTAAAACAAAAACTGACAATGTAAAAGATAACCCAAAATATTAATAATTAATATAATAGTATAAAATAATGCTAAAATATCATGTATTTATTAATTTCAAGCTGATCCCATCACCCTTTTCCCCAAAGGCTTTTTAGACACCCATGCTTTCGTTTCATATGCACCGAGTCCTCTGTCCAGGATTACCGAGGTGACAATCTACTGTAGATCAGATTGATGGATCTGTGAGTGACAAATTCCTCTGTAAAATGTGATGGGGCTTTTTTCTACCCATGATGCCTGTGATAGGATTGTGGCAGTAATAGGCACCATCTCCACCCAAAGGGGAAAAGTGTCATTTGGAGGAAGGGATGAGATAGGAGGCAAAGGAATTGAATCCTGAGGACAGCACCTTTACATGTTAGGGAAGGGGAGATGCGGCAACATGCAATGTGAGATTATTACTTCCTATTATAACAGGAAAAATGGGATGCTGGGGAATGGCATTCACTTCAATGTTTATTCATTGCTCCACTTCTGTGAAATGTGAGGTCAGGGACGTGTAATGCTCAGGACGTTGGGATGGTCCATCTCAGTGGCGTTGATGGTGCTGCAGGTCAATGGAAAGGAACTAGAGCACTTTTGCTCAAATAATGAGAACATTAGCATTCATTTCAAAAGCACGGGGTAAGGCCAAAGGTATTCAGATTGTGGACATAATATGCTCTCCAAAGGTTAGCGTGGAAGCTTTGGTTAAGGGTCATATAGCAGAGTCATTGTAGGGAGTCTATCCCCGTTTCAAGGCAGATAAATAGCTTGACCTTCATTTTCTTAAAGCCTTTCACTATGCGCTGGGAATGTAGGCTGAAACACAGCAAAAGGTTTAGATGAAGAGGAAATGGCCGGAAAAAGAGACAAGCGACTAGAATAATGCCACGCCACAGCAGCCTCAGAACCTTCTTCTCAATCTTCTGCCTTTCTCTTCCTCTTTCCTCCTTGTTTTCCGAGACACCGTCCATTAGTTCTAAGCAGAGCGCAGGGGCATTTTTCATCTTTCAAGGTGCGCAGCATGACACCGCTCTCTCCTTAGCCATAGTATTAGATCACGACTGGCATATCCTGCATGCCACGGTCATTCTCATTTCTCACACACTCTGACTGCACTGCTGTACATGTGGGGCACTATTTGTGAAGCTGTCTGCCACTAAAAATAAGACAGCTAATATTTGTTATCCTGGATGCAAATCAAACTGAATGTGTAATGGTCATTAGGTTCTCATGTTCGGGAAGTTGTTCCTGACTGTTTAATTATTAAACTAGGTGGTTCAAGACAGTGGTGAGGTATATTACAGCAGGGCTAGAAGACTGATTTGTTGGGTTTTTATATAAAATATATAATGTGGTATAATACTGATACATAGTGACAAAATATTTTAAAAGTTTTAGTTTCAAACAGATGTGTCAAAAAAACAGATATAAAAAAGCAATGTTGTTAAATTTAAACACTTATAAAATTATGTCTGTATCAGCTGTAAAGCAGCCCTACATAAGATAATAATGGCATTATTCAGACAGACATTCATGTTTGATTCGATTGAGTTCAATGGCGATGTTAAAAAGTTCATTAGTTATGAAACAAATTGAATCCAGCTATAAAGCAGCTCTAAAGAAGACAATAGTCACATTATTCAGATTAGATAAGTTCAATGCTGATTCAGTTTTTTTCAGTAACTGTGTCAATATTGCAAAAGTAAGAATGAAAGAAAGCTCTGCTGAAGAAAATAGTGTCATTATCCAGTTCAATATCAGTGCAGTCAAATCGAAAAAAAAATGTGAAAGTTAATTCTCTTTTAAGCTAATTTTCATAGACAGAAACCTGTTTGGAAACAGTCATTGTTTATGCAGTTCTGTTTGGTGATGCTAATGGTACAGAGATTTATTTAAACTGAACATTTACACTGCAGATAAAAACTAAAATATATGTATGATTTCATGCTACAAAATTTAAAATAAAAGAATGCCAATCTGGCAATGTCTACCTTCTATTTCAAGTTAAATTGACATTACGTTAATGATGAAATAAAAAGTCAAGATTCTGACATAAAAAGTCAAAATTATGATATAAGAATATATTGACTAAGTCTAAATTGACTAAAATAAAATTTAGATAATCTAAAATGACAAAAGGTCATAATTATGTTAGCATAATTATGTTGCCAATATTATGGCATACTTAATAATAATTATGCATTACGCAATATAATAAATTAATTTTATTCTGACATAAAGAGTCAATTATGAGATAATAATGCATAATTGATATAAGTAATAAATTATGTGGATGGTATGCACTTCAATGTTAAGGCAATGCTCCACTTCTGTGAAATGTGAGGTCAGGGACGTGTAATGCTCAGGATGTTGGGATGATCCATCTCAGTGGCGTTGATGGTGATGCAGGTCAATGGAAAGGAACAAGAGCACTTTTGCTCAAATAATGAGAACATTAGTGTTCATTTCAAAAGCACGGGGTAAGGCCAAAGGTATTCAGATAACTATGGGAAGTCTAAAATGACAAAAATTAATTTAATTTTGAAGTCAAGATTGACATACTAAATCATAATAATGAGATAAGACATTAAAATTATGATTCAAAATTATGAGATAATTATATGACAGAAAATTGAAATTTACTTTAATACAACAATGAGATAAAAAGTTGACATTCTGACATAAAATCAAAATTAGGGCTGTAGCTATCGAATATTTTAGTAATCGAGTATTCTACCAAAAATTTCATAGATTAATCGAGTAATCGGATAAAATGTGTTTTTTTCTTAATTAAAGTGCAATATTAATTATGCAAGAGAAAATAAGACTCCTGGGTCTCTTAAAATGAACAACTAATTTTTTCTTTTTTGATTTTTTTTTTTATATTTTAAATGCATAGAATGTAATGCATACATCAAAAATAAACATTTAATTATTACCCATTGTTTCTCTGTCTGTACTTGTACTGTTAACAATGACAATAAAGTTGACAGATGAATTAAGTGCATTTAAGTGCCATTCAGTTGGGGTTTTAAATAAAGCATTTTCTGAGATGCACATTAAACACATAAAACATTAATTTAATTTATCTTTTAATTATTGAAAATTAACTTAACTTTTTGGTAAACAAATGGGATTTACTATAAAAAATAAAACATGGAAGAAATGTTGTGTGATTAAACCTTAAAAAATATTTTTAAGTAGGCTATGTACATTTAAGTAGGCTATGTACATTCTGCTGAACAATAGTCTTTAACCAGACTTTTATTTTGACGGGTTGACGTACCTTTACAGTTCTGTGTATGTGATGTGACGCTAGTTTTACTCAAATCAAACGGTCAAATGCTCATGAAGTGACTGTCAGAGCAGTTCTGGAGATGTTGTTCATGTGTTCACGTCTTTAGTGACAGCAGACGCTGAAATCACCGGAGCGTCACGCGCGCTTCTGTGTGTGTGATAAAGGAAGATGCGCTTCTGCTCCATTCATTAACAGAGACATGCAGAACATGCAGGATTCATATTTAAATAGACTATTCCGGCTTAATATTTACAGATATTAGTACCTATCGTGATTTGATGTAAGTGCAATGACCTATTTTTGATTAATTCATTCAAAATTTCGCAAATTCTGTGCCATTCCGCGTTAAACTGTAAATTTCGTTTTTATGACTGGATTCCACGATTCCCTCCGCGTTTTCTGCATCGTGGAAATCATTGGGCCCTAGTTGTGGTATGCCAGCTCTATCTTGCAATGGACACACGCCACGACGTTCTCTTTATGTTTGCCCGCGCCCTCAAATCAAAACACTGCTGACTCCTTGCAGTATGCGATTTCGGATGCAGCGCTTGTGTCTCCTTCCGCTTTGTGGGTGACGTAAACGCGTTGTGTCACATTAAAAAAATAATTGCGAAAGAACCTTATGTGAGATTTAAAATAAATTAAAAGAGGCTTCGAGGCAGATGAATTTGCCTCGATCATTATTTGTAATCGAGTTACTCGAGTTAGTTGAGGAATCGTTTCAGCCCTAATCCAAATTAAGAGATAATGCATAATCTGATTTGAAATCCAAATTATATGATGCATAATCTGACATCAAAGTTATGAGATAATGCATAACCGTGGCATGTTGAAATTGAAGTAAGTCATTATGACACAAGTCATAATTATGACTTTTAATCTCATAATTCATTTCATTTATTTATATAGAACAAATAAACACAGCAAAAAGTTGTCCACTGTGCTGTACAGCAGAAAAATATAATATAATAGATAATAAATAACTTGATTTACCAAAGCAAGTTTTGTTATGCATGTGGCAGAAACAGGCTTCCATACAACACAGCTCTTAGAAAATGAGTAAATCAATAGCACCTTTTAAAATGAGGCCAGCGTCCCTGATTTCCACCGTTGTTCAAATGTGCTGTTTTCTTCTTTCAGATTCCCATTCTGAGGACTTTGATCCAGCCTCCACTAAAAGCAAGTACGACTCCATGGATTTTGACAGCTTGTTGCAGGAGGCCCAGTATAGCCTGAGAAGGTAATGAGCTGCACCGGCTGGCTGCAAAGAGAGGGATTCGCAATACCTCACTGTTGTTTCTGTTCTTTGAATACAAGACTACAAGACTTTTACACTTTATCAAAGTGGAAAGAGTATATGTGGATAAAAAAGCTCTACGTATATGAAGGGATATATATGTATATCTACAAGCAAAGTTTACATGAACCTAGCTGCTGCAACGCTGAGGAGAAACTTTCCCTGCGGGAATAGCCAGTGAAGTAGCGGACACTACTTTAGTGGACTACACAGATACGTGTGCCGCGTGAGACTCTGGAAGAGACACGAATCTTCGTCAGAGTTCGCTCCACACGCCGCATCAACCTCTGCACTTTCGAGAGGTGAAAAACTCAGCTCGTTCAGTCTGTTTTTATTGTTTGGAGTTTATTTTTGTGGGCTTTTTCCTTTTTTATCTGGTTTTTGGTCGTGGTGTTACACTGTTGAGAAGGGTTTGGTTTGGGGAAAATCTCTCGGAAGGTAACGTTATACATATATCGCTTATGTACAAAAATATTTTTATTTGATGTGCATATCAGCGTTCTTTGTTTGTTACAGCTATGCACTGTAAAATGCAGCCTTTTTAAGATGAACTTTTCTTAATCGAGAATGTTGATCTGTAGATGATGTATAACCTACATAGTGTTTAGACGTGATTTGATTGTAAAAATATGTATGGAGATTTATCACTCTTTTTTGGGTTAGCATGCAACAATTAATTGTCTCTGTTTTTCTTTTCTTTTTTTCATTTCAAAGCTCCATGTGAAGTTTTATCTGATTTTGAAGTTATTAACTTTTAAGTTAATAACTATTAACTATTAAGTGTTTTCCGTATATACATGCAGTGTGTAAGATAGAGTTTATGTTCACTATTGTATAAAAAAAAGAAAAAAAAGATAAGCCCCAAGATATATTTTTTATCCTTTATATCTTGAAGGAATTAAGAGCTTTTATTTAATTCCTCTGTGCACACTAATCATTTTTATTGTTCCTTTGATTATACACTTTCACAAAGAGATAATTACTCTTTTAACACAGAATTACTCATGCTTATTTATGTATTTATCTCAGTATTCTAATCTAAATATTTATGGCAGCCATCTCACGTGATGCGCCTTACAAATTTTGCTATTTATATTATTTGTTATTCAACAATCACTGGAAAGGATGTAAATTTAAAAGTTCTAAGAAATGTCATTTTTTTTATATATGCCTTCAGAGATAGAACAAAAAGCATATTGTATAGGCTCATGATGAATTTTGCTGCTCCAAACTTGTTTTTCTAGCTCTAAAACACTTTGATCCCCCTTTTTCATCTCTTTTTTTATTACATGAAGCAATAAAATAATTTTGCAGGTATTTTGTTGTACCACAGAAAATTTGTCTTTGCTCCACACTGTTGATTATGTGAATGCCAAACTAAAGTTTACAATTTTCTTTCCTGAATTTTTTAAATATATATATATATATATATATATATTAAAAACAAAAATGTATTTGATGTAAAAATATATATATATGATGATGCTAAACTTGACATTACTCACAATAACTCAAAATAATGAAAAGTAATAATGGAATATGAAAATGTGAATAAAAAAAATGCTAATAATAATAAAGCAATAAATATTTTTTTTTTAATTACAAAGTTGTATTTTACCTCATGTTGTTGTATGGTTTTAGACATGACAAATTACCCAGACTCTGTTTATTCCAGTGCCTCGACACGGATCGAAAGACCACCGCTGGAAGGAGAAATTATTTGAGAATGCAGTTTGTGTGTGAGATAGACTGAAAGAAGTCAGAATTTAAAACAAGCAATGACATAAAGGGTTAAAAAGCCAAAAATTGCGTCTATGAGATCAAGTCTCTTTCCAAAGCGAGAGCTATTTTTGTCTTTGCTGTGGTTTGAAGGTACCTCAGAGGAACTGTAAATTATTCAAAACGGCCAGAACAGGACCTTGTCAGTGACACTTAGAGTAACCTTTCTTTGTCATTTAGCGGCAGGTTTTGATGTTGTGCTGATCTGTTTTTGAATGAGAAACCCACATTGAAAGAATCACAGTGTAAATGTCTGGTTTAAGGAACTAGAAGAGCATTATTTTCTGCACAGAGCTTGGGTATGTCACGTTCATTATGTGTGGCTTTAATCATTGCAATGTGTCTGTTGCGAATCGGCTTTGTAAATTGCTGTAGCAATATGTTACAACACATGATGAGGTGTATCTTTTGGAGTGGGAGACTTTTTACCATATTAAAAGCTACTGAAGGATTTGCCACCACTTTGTTTCCATGAAGAAGCAGATCTATCTAAATGATGCTGTGTGTGTGTTTCTGTGTGTGGATTTGATAGTGTGTGTGTGTGTGTGTGTTTTTCCATGAAGAAGCAGATCTATCTAAATGGGGCTGTGTGTGTGTGTGTTTCCGTGTGTGGATTTGATAATATGTGTGTGTGTGTGTGTGTGTTTTGGGGGTCAAGGAGACTGTATTTGGCTGTTATCTTCTATTTGTCTCCTGTCCATGTTGCCTTTTGCTGAGTCCTAACCAATGCCTTTGTAGTTGTACGTATTGTACAATCTTTGTTGTGAATTTTCATTGTTTCATCAGCCTCACCATGCCAATAAAGGGAATTGTGTCTAATTTACTCTTTCCCTTCTTTTTCTTGTGCATCCAAATCGAATACATTTAGTAGTCGCTCAAATGTGTGTTTCAGCCTCGTTATGATTTTAATGAAGTCTATTCTGCTTACCAAGACTGCATTTATATGCAAAAAATACAGTAAAAACTCTTGTTTTGTTTTTTTATGTGATGCAAAGCTGAATTTTCAGCCTTATTACTCCAGTCTTCACTGTCACATGATCCTTCAGAAATCATTCTAATATGCATTTCTTACTATTTTTAATGTTATTCATACAGAAACCATGATATACTTAGATTGCAATATTTGGGATGTGTGAGATGTTATATATATAATGTCATACATATAAAATCATATATATATGATTTTATTCTTTAAATATGCATTAAACTGATAAAAAAAATTAAAAATAAAACATTTACAATGTTACAAAATTTATTTTTAAAATGAATACTGTTCTTTTGAACTTTCTATTCATCAAAAGATCCTGCAAAAAAGTGTCCACAAAATATTAAGCAGCAAAAATTGTTTTTAACATTGATAAAATTAAGATCCATTATTAATAACCGAACACTGATAATAATTGAGCAGCAAATCAGCATATTAGAATGAATTCTGAAGGGTGACACTAAAGACTGGAGGAATGATGCTGAAAATACAGTTTTGATCAGAGGAATTAATTACATTTTAAAATATATTTAAATTGAAAACTTCTGTTAAATTGTAACAATATTTCACAGTTGTTACTGTATTTTTAATTAAATAAATATAGTCTTGGTGAGCATAAGAGACTCCATTAAACATTTAAAAATCATAATGTTTCCAGACTTCTGACATTGAAGCACGAACATCATGCGAGCCCTGCTGTTTTGTGAGGATCATCACAGCACATTGTTTTGGATGACTCACTTGCAGAATTTTTGGCGGATGCTCGTGTTTTTGCTTGCTCCGCACGAACCTGGAAAATGAGTGATGATAATCCCGTGGAGCTTGTTTCTTAATTCCCATAAACTCTTCTGATGGGTTTTGCATGTACATTATTGCCTGTAAAGGGGCCCCAAGAGTTTGACGACACATCTGTCCAGCTGAAATTTTATACTGTATCATTACTATTCAGCCTGTGAAATGGTAGAGGAGGTAAAAAACCTCTTCTCTTCTGCGAGAGATGTGGCAGGATTGCACATTAAATTTTAAAAGAAGAGGATTCAACTGTGGTTTTTATTTATTTATCTTTTTCATTAATGCTTGGGTTTAGCCTCGGAGAAGAGAGACACTTCTTTCATTTTGCCGTCACAATCGCGCAGGCAGGAGGTCTCTCGGCATCTGCCCTTTTCCAGACGATGAAGCTGGAAGCTCAAGAGCTTCACTTCACCTCTGTCATTCTGTGTGATACAGGTACTTACTCCGGCAATCTGTCCTCATCTTTCATTTCACACAGCAACTGGTGAAAATGCCCATGTCTGCCGTTTTTGAGCATCTATTTCTACCTGCTGTCCTAAATACAGTATATATGACTGTACTTGTAATATGGTGTATTTCTACACTAACAGTCAAATGTCTGACAAATTCAAATTCATTTGAAACTGAAAAGTATGGAGGTAAATCAGTAGCTTAACCCGAGAGGTTGAAAATATGAATGTGAGACCTTATCATAATAACATTCATATTTGTAAGTTGAAATTTACACTCACAACTCTGCAATAGGATATACGTATGAAATATGTTGCACTATTTGTCTACCAGATAATACCTGTATGACAAATTGAATGCAGTGTCTTAAAATTCTGTAAAAGCTAAGGATATTCATTGAAAATAGTTTGCAGTGTTTTACAAATAACTGATACGTATGCATAAACACACATTTCTTTTCCTGGCAAATCGCGATGGCTGGCGTTGTTCATTGGTCGAGCATCGACCAAAAAAATGTCTTAATTTGCAACAAAAAACCCCCGCCCCTGTGCTCTCTCACATCTGCATATACAAGTGCACAAGTGAGTTTTGCAACAGGAATACCACAAAAGGTATAGCAAAAGTCAAAGCGCTAGGATTTGAACTTGTACAGTCAGATCTGAGAGGTTGTAATTGCTGACTTGACGTTTGTGCAGCGAAACTGAAGTAAAGTGCAAAAGTAAATATGTCGTAAACATTTGTGTATGTCATTTTCTTTGTGTGAATGTCATTTTACACATTTGTGACTATTAATCTACAACTTCCAATTCAAAACACGGGTGTTTTGATCATTGTCTGTGTGTGCAAATTGAAAGATTCAGCTTTTCACATCAGAGCTGTGAATGTAAACTTACAAATAAGTTCTCACATTCAGATTTTCAACCTCTCAAGTTAAGCTACTGATTTACCTCCATAAACTGATTTACCTCCAGAAAATGTTTTGTCATTTTATATTTTATATTAATTAGTGGTCACTTAATTTTGATTTCAGTTTTAGTCATTTTAATACTTTGAGTTCCCTTTCAGTCTGTCATTCTCGACGCCACGTCGGTGACTGACGAAAAACGGGATATCGCTTCGATAGACCAATCTACTTTGAGTGTAAACTAAACGAGCCAATGCACATTGGCATGCAATTATTGCATCCAGATGCCGCTGATCACAGAGTGAGTATAAGAAGGCATCAGGTGCAATGCATACCAGGCTATTATTTTACCAGGCATATTTTAATATATTTATGTTATTTAACAACAAAATTGTAGAAATTTCAAAAGAACAATAGTTATTTTAAATTATGAAACTTATTATTATTAGTATTTAATTTTTATATTTTAAAAAAGTTCACTGTCACTTTTGATAATTTGAATTAAAATATGAATTTCTTAAAAATATATATGTTGTACTGACCCCAACCTTTCTGAGTTCTCTTATAGTGTGTGTTACTTGAAAATACATATTCTTCTTTCAGCTGCACTGAAAACAAATAATGGCGGCAGGAATAAGGCGACATTAACTGAATTCACTGTGAGATTTATCAGGATGGAGTTCAGAAACTGTTATTGATGATGATACTCCGGATCAGTGAGCTCGCCAGTGTGGTATTTTGAGGCATCAACGACACTGACCCCAGCATCATGCTCCATCTTCTTCTCTCTGGTTATTTTTATAAAACTTTATAAGTGCCTGAATTCCATTGTCTCAAGGTCTATCAGATTTACTTTCTCATGTAGGACAACAGCTGCAAGTCCCCAGCCATTCGGCCAATCACCACATTTAGAAATGAGTGTATGAGGAACACGTTGGATGTTTACTCAATATTAACTTTAAAAACTTTTAAATGTCACTGAAGGTAGCAAATATGATGTCTAATGGATAAAATAAAAACCACAGTTAGGTGGGCAAGGGACCAGATTATTGTCACAAGGGTTATACATTGTTTACAACTTTTGAAGTTAATGCTAGCCAATGTAAACATTTTAGAAATGTCACCAGATTTGCAAAATTAAAGGGTTAGTTCACCCAAATATTAAAATTATGTCATTATTGACTCATGTCGTTCCAAACCTGTTAGACCTATGTTCATCTTCGGAACTCAGTTTAAGATATTTTAGATTTAGTCCGAGAGCTCTCAGTCCCTCCATTGAAACTGTGTGAATATATATATATATATAGTAGTCCATGTGACATCATAGGGTCAGTTAAAGCAGTTGAAGCATCGAAAATACATTTTGGTCCAAAAATAGCAAAAACTACGACTTTATTCATCATTGTCTTCCCTTCCATGACTGTTGTGAGAGAGTTCAAAACACAGCAGTTTGTGATATCCGGTTCCCGAACGAATCATTCGATGTAACCGGATCTTTTTGAACTTGAAATGACTTAAGCTGTTAACTTTTTTAATGTGGCTGACACTCCCTCTGAGTTAAAATAAACCAACATCCTAGAGTAATTCATTTACTCAAACAGTTGTGATGTGGCACACATGGGTCAAATGAAAACACCATAGACCTGTTTGGCAAGATCTTTATATTGTTTGTTTTACTTAGAAGCAGTAACATGGAAGGTGCACATCCCATGGTGACTGCTGTTAATGAGTAACATTCAATATAGTGAGAATATAAAAAATGTGTGATTAGTAACATGTGCTTCGTTTCTGTGTCATACTGGTTCCTAGAAAGCCCAAAAAGGAGTGGCCCGTGAACAGGAAATCAGTTTTATGGCACCCTGAAGGGGAGGAGTTACACAATTAAGGATGTGTGGATTAAAATGTCTTTTACATGTATACTTTGATGAATTATTAGGGAGAGAAGCCTTTGGTTAAAGGAGAACTTCGTCTTGGGTGTGACTTGTGAGGTTGAAAGTCTATGTGAAGTGTGAAATATACTGTTTAACCAATGGAGTGTTATGATTGGTCCGTTTGAAAAGTAAGGGAGGGGGCCAAGAGTATAAAAGAGCGATTGAAGTGTTTGAACAGGAGACGGCGGGTGTTTGTTGGAACAGTAGCCAATCATTTAGTCTTCTCTTTAGTTTTTCTGTTATGTCTTGAGTTGTACTTTAAATTTTGTTTCTCTTTGTTTTTTTTTTTTGTTTTTTTTTCCTGGGTTAAACTTGCCAATTTATTGGATAGGTTCCCTTGGTTTTTGCTATATTGATTTGAAACTTGTGGATCCCAAAAATAAAAAAGGACTTTCCATGGACTTTTTCTGGAGTTTTGCCACTTCATTAGCTGTCAGTTAGCCACTGCATCGACCATCCTACCACAAATGGTGTCAGAAGTGGGATAAGAAGCCTTTTGAGGAGTGACTGACAGTAGAAGAGAAAAACTGCAAACCTCAAGATGACAACTAGAGGACATTGAGGTCTTCAAAGGATTACCCGAGCTCATCCAATCCTACTGTCTGAGGGGGAAGAGGACACTGTTGAAGCTCAAGCAGGTGATTTGGAGTTGGAGACTGGCCAACTGAGGAGGCTGTGATAGACTAGTTTCATGTGAAGAATGTGCAAGGTCCTGAGATTGAACCTGTGGTGAGACCCAAGATCAGTAAAGTTAGTACACCCCGAGGTGAAGCAGAAGGAATTGTGAAACCCAAGACAGGGAGGGAATCAGTCGAACAGCTAAGCCAACAATCTCATTACCCATTACCAACTCCCAGAACACATCCGCAGGCATCAAGGGGAAGGGCCATACTTTCGTAACCTCCTCAAACTCAACCCGAAGACCATTTGCCAGGTATGTCTCCACCACCAGTAGCATCGTTTAGAAATTATCATGAACCACGAATTCCTTCTTTTGTAGAAGGTGAGGATGTGTAGGGCTTCTTTGTGCGGTTTGAACGTATTGCCAGAACGTGGGGATGTCAAACTGATCAGTGGGCAGCCCGAGTGGTAACTCTGTTAACAGGCAAAGCTCTGGAGGCCTATGCAGGCATGGACAATCAAAGCTCTGGATCCTATGCTGACATTAAAGCTGCGGTTCTGGCCAAGTACAACGTGACTGAGGAGACCTATCGCCTGCATTTCAGGAGCCTTACGGTGCCACGGGAGAAAGTGTAAGAGAGACCTATTACCGCATTCAGGGCTTGTATTAGAGGTGGATGCGACCAGAAATGAAGAACAAGGAACAGTTGGGCGAAACCATCATACTTGAACAGTATCTGTGAGTGTTGTGGCCTGACTTGAGAGTATGGGTCAAGGAGAACCAACCACCGACTGGTGAAGAAGCCGCTAGATTGGCGAAGAGGTACATGGCTGCACATCGAGAGCCATCACGAACCAGCAAAGGTACTGTGACTGTGGGCAGGGGTAAAGTTGAGGAGCCTATGGATAAGATTATGGGAGTGCCTGGGAAATATTCTAATGCAACCCTGATTTGTGTTTATTGTCAGCTACCTGGACATAAGGCTTCCCTTTGTCCCCTTAGAAAACCCAAAGTGACTAACCTGTGTTATGTTCCTAGGAATGAGGTCATTGGAGAATCATCAACATCTACTGAGAAACATAGTCACCTTATAATGGTAACGGTAAATGGTCAGCATGCTCAGGCTTTGGTTGATACAGGTAGTACACAAACTTTGGTTAAATCTGACTTACTAAATTGTGAAATGTTGAACTATGGTGATACTGTGTGTTTGGGATGTGTACATGGGGATGAACACATTTATCCAACTGCTGAGGTCTCTGTAGTGATAGAAGAACAAGCATACCTGTTAAGGGTGGGGGTGGTTGAGAAACTAGCATTTGATGTGGTGTTAGGGGAAGATTTTCCTTATTTAACTGATTTGGTTGGTTCAGTATCCAAAATGTGTGCAGTAGTTACAAGGTCCTAGACCAAAGGATTGCAACCACTTCCCAATGCTGATGGTGATCTGTTTTCTATTGCAGGGAAGAATAGAAAAAGTAAAAGACAGAGACGACAAGAGAAGAATAAGGGGAAAGATAGGGTACAAGAGAGCTTACCAAATTATCTCGACCATGGGTCCTAGTTGATTAACTCCCATTGGCAGGTTCCTGATAATTTTAGGGAATTGCAGAAGGAAGATGTTGCTTTACAGCCCTTGTTTGCAAAAGTGTGTGAAGTGGATGATAAGCCGGTAGGGGTACCAAAGGTCACGGGGAAGTCGTGGCCTAGTGGTTAGCGAATCAGACTCACAATCGAAGGGTTGTGAGTTCGAGTCTCGGGCCGGCAGGAATTGTGGGTGGTGGGAGTGCATGTACAGTTCTCTCTCCACCCTCAATACCACGACTTAGGTGCCCTTGAGCAAGGCATCGAACCCCCAACTGCTCCCCGGGCGCCGCAGCATAAATGGCTGCCCACTGCTCCGGGTGTGTGCTCACAGTGTGTGTGTGTGTCTTCACTGCTCTGTGTGTGTGCTCTTCGGATGGGTTAAATGCAGAGCACAAATTCTGAGTATGGGTCACCACATGGCTGAATGTCACTGAATGTCATGTCACTTCAAAGTTTGGGGGGACCGGTATATTTTAAAGAACACTCTTTTGTATCTGGCTGATATCGAGAGTCCTAGATTAGGGGTACCTAAAGCACTGCATCAAATGATTTTACATTTGGGTCATACCATCCCTTGGTCAGGGAATTTAGGAAGACAGAAAATGTAAGAGCGAGTCAGCCAACGATTTTATTGGCCAAAAATGTACCAAGAGGTGCAAGACTATTGTAAAACTTGTACTGAATGTCAAATGGTAGCACCTGTTCGAACGGGTGATAGAAGTTATCTGCAACCATTGCTGATTATCAGAACTTCATTTGATCGTATAGGGATGGATATAATTGGTCCTTTGGTTAAGAGTAGTTTGGGTCACCAATTTGCATTGGTGAACTGTGATTATGCTACCCGATATCCAGAGGTGTACCCCTTGCGTTCAGTTTAAGTTAAGCACATTGTGAGATGTTTCGTAGATTTGATTTCAAGGGTTTGAGTTCCATCTGAGATTATCACTGATCAGGGAACAAACTTTATGCCAAAAGTGATGAAGCTATTGTATAAACATCTAGGCATAAAGGGGTGGTGATGGCGCAGTGGATGAGACAAATGCACTTGGTGTGAGAGACCCGGGTTCTACCCTGGTTCGAATCCACTGTGAGACACCAATGTGTACCTGAGCAAGACACTTAACCCCTAGTTGCTCCAGAGGTGTGCGACCTCTGACATATATAGCAATTGTAAGTTGCTTTGGATAAAAGCGTCACCTAAAATGTAATGTAATGTAATGTAATGTAATGACCAACCTGTGGTTGATAAAGGGAATCCGAACTACACCATTTCATCCTCAAACCGATGGTCTTGTCGAAAGGTTTAATGGTACCTTAAAAAACATGCTTAAGAAGTTTGTCGACGAGTCTGGGAGGGATTGGGATAAATGGATTCCGTTTCTTCTCTTTGCTTATAGAGAGGTCCCTCAGTGCTCAACTGGATTCTCACCTTTTGAACTTTTGTGGAAGGGTGGACAGCAGAGGAATCAGCCCAGCGCAGTATCGCATCATATATCTTACAGATGCGGGACAAACTGGAGAACTTTAGAACTTTGGCTAAAGAAAATTTAGCTGTCGCCCAGCGAAGACAAAATGGATTGTACGATACACATGCCAGGGAACGGAACTATAAACCTGGACAGAAAGTTCTGCTATTATTACCATTAGGTACCAGCAAGCTGTTGGCAAAATAGCAGGGGCCGTATGTTGTGACCAGAAAACTGGGTCCAGTAACCTATGAGATTTTATGTCCCGAATGAAAACAGCCTAAGCAGGTCCTACATGTTAATCTTCTGAGAGAATTTAAGAAGAGGGTGTCTGATTCCAAAGGTCTTGAGGATGTCAAAGACCAAGTGATGCTGGTGAGGGCCATAGAGGAGGAAGAGGATGAACCCGATATGGAACCAGTTCGTTCGTTGCTGAAGGCCCCAGAATGTTATTCTAGCTTGAATAACCAACAACAACAGCAACTAACTGAGATACTTCAATCTTTTCCCTCTCTTTACCAGAAAAGACCTGGATGGACCGAGATCCTAAAACACAACATCATCCTGAAGGCACTGCTCCTATACGATAGAAACCCTATCGAGTCCCAGAGAAGATGGTGGAACACTTAAATACTGAGATCGAGTCCATGTTGGAAATGGGGATTATAGAACCATTGAAAAGTGAGTGGTCAATTCCCATACTACTGGTCCCTAAAAAGGATGGAGGAGTTAGATTTTGCACTGACTTCAGAAAACTAAACAGTGTCTCATGCTTTGATTCTTATCCGATGCCTCGTATTGGTAAGTTGATTGAGAGACTGGGTAAAGCATCCTTTATGACTACATTAGATCAGTGTAAAGGTTATTGGCAAGTGCCCCTTGATCCTCCTTGCAAGCCCTACATGGCCTTTCGATCTCCCTCAGTGTTATATCAATACACTGTTATGCCGTTTGGATTACATGGAGCACCAGCCACATTCCAAAGGTTGATGGACCGTGTACTTATGGGATGTGAACAGTATGCAGCCGCATACCTCGATGATGTGGTGATATACAGTGGATCCTGGCAAGAACATCTACGGCATCTTGTGGACATTCTAAAGAGGCTGCAAGAAGCTGGGCTCACCATCAACACCACCAAATGTTCATGGGCTCAGATGGAAGTGAGGTACTTGGGGTACTTACTGGGACATGGTCAGATCAGACCACAGGTGGAAAGCTTAAGGCTTAAGGCAAGTGAGATCTTTTCTTGGTTTAATCAGCTGGCTACACCTTTGACTGATCTGACTAAAAAGAGTCCTGTTAAGTTTTGTTGGACGAATGAGTGTGAAGAAGCCTTCAAGGCCCTGAAGGATCTATTATGCAATGAACCAGTGTTACAGAGCCATAATTTCACTCAGAGATTTATTGTACAGGTGGATGCTTCTAATGTTGGCTTGGGAGCCATACTGGTCCAAGGAGAGGCTCATGAGGAGAGACCAGTTCTATTTTTGAGCAGAAAACTCCTTGAAAGAGAGCGGAAATACTCAACAATTGAGAAGGAAGGACTTGCCATCAAGTGGTCTGTGGACTCTCTGCGGTATTACTTGCTGGGGCGTGAATTCACGATACGTACTGATCATCGTGCCCTGAAGTGGATGCAAACCATGCAGAATAGTAACTCAAGGACATTGCGCTGGTGTTTGACTCTGCAGCCCTATGTATTTACAATTGAGCACTGTCCAGGTAAGAAAAATCTTATTGCTGATTATTTGTCCCGTTTGCCAAATTTAGACCATCCAGAGGGGGAAGAAGGGGGAAAATATGATGTGGCACACATGGGTCAAATGAAAACATCATAGACCTGTTTGACAAGATCTTTATTTTGTTTGTTTTACTTAGAAGCAGTAACATGGAGGGTGCACATCCCATGGTGAATGCTGGTAATGTTAAACATTCAATATAGTGAGAATCTAAAAAAATGTGTGATTAGTAACATGTGCTTCGTTTCTGTGTCTTACCAGTTCCTGGAAAGCCCAAAAAGGAGTGGCCCGCGAACATGAAACCAGTTTTATGGCATCCTGAAGGGGAGGAGTTACGCAATTAAGGATGTGTGGATTAAAATATCTGGGTTAAACTTGCCAATTTATTTGATAGGTTGCCTTGGTTTTTGCTATGTTTATTTGAAACTTGTGGATCCCAAAAATAAAAAAAGGACTTTCCATGGACTTTTTCTGGAGTTTTTCCACTTCATTGGCTGTCAGTTAGCCACTGCATCGACCATCCTACCACAAGTACACTGACTGAACTGCTGTGAAGAGAGAACTGAAGATGAACACCGAGCCGAGCCAGATAATGAACGAACGATTGACTTGTTCTCGATGTTCTTCGATACAGTGTTATTATTAACTATATAGGGAGAGTCAAAATGGTAAATGGTCAGAAATTATTAAAATAAAATAAGAAATAAGAAAAAATACATAAAATAGGTCATTTTTGAAGAAACAATTTAAAGTAAAATTAAATTAAATTAAAAACTTAAAATATAAAAAAGCTCAGTCAAAATGTTTAAATATACTATAAAAGTCCTAAAATTACTACAAAAAAGCTAAACAAATTATTACAAATAATACAATTTACAAAAGCTTGACTAAAACACAGTAGCCTATATAAAAAATAAAACTTACAAATAAAAGTTCATTTAAAACATGCTAAAGAACAAAAAAAATAATAAATAAATAAAAATAAACCTTAATAATAATAATAATAATACAATTATAATAGTATTCAAATAAAGTAAAACAATAACACTGCTTTGACAAAATTCGCAAAGTTTGATTTAAGTCCACATCAAATATTTTACTAAGTATGTTAAATAAGCCGATAAAGCGATATGCAAAACCAAACCGTTAGTGAAGTATTGAGCAAAAGGCTGAGTGTGTGATTTCTGGCTCTTTCTGCCAGCTGCTCAACAAAAGGCCGTCCTCCATCTCCATCCACACGCTGCCAACGCACGCTTTAAAGAGTAATGAGCGACAGAAGGGAGGGTATTCTTCATCTCCCAAAACTATCAACTTTGGGGACCAAACGTAAACTTTGCTTGATAATTAATGACACCAGACTAATGGCAGCTGATTGAGCAACTTGCCTTGATTGTCAATCACCATCTGCTCCACAGCACCAACGCAACACAGCGCTAATTACCTCGAGTGCGCTTAAGATGCCTTCATTAATTAAAAGTGAAAATAAAAAGGGTTATAGACATATGGGTCTGAAGCGTGAGTGTCCAGCGGCGGGACACATCACGTCCTGAGGCAAACACAGGCCTTTCAGATTGCTGACCGAGGGGACCTCTGAGGGGACCGGCGCTGTCAGAGTCGGTTAATAGATGGGATGCTTTACCTTGGGGCGCGATGGGGGGGCGGAAGGATGGATGGATGGAGGGAGAACGATGGGAACAATAGGATGGGGATGAGAGATTGACAGAAAGGTATAATAATAATAACAATGTCATGATTATTGTTATATAACAATATTTGTAGTCAATTATGAAAAATACTAAATAAAAGCATTATTTGTCTTGTAATGTTTCATTGTAAATAATAATAAAAAAAATAGTATCTAAGAAAATTATCTATATATCTATAATCTAAAATATGAAATTACTAATATCTATGGCTGACTAAATTCCTTGATCGAAAACTGCAGGGAGCCGTTAAAGATTTAATTTTGTTGATAATCATTTATCATTAATTGTACGGAAAGATTTACAACAATGGACAATGTAGGGCGGCACGATTTGGAGAAATGTTACGATTGAGATTTTGAAAAGAAAATCCGGCTTTGCTGTGCTTGTTTGTAGAGCTTTCATTATATATGTATAGTACCATTGTGACATTACTATTGTAATATTTCACTGTGAAATAAAAAGTTGAGTAAGTCAAACATAATAATAATAATAATAATAATAATAATAGTACTTTACAACTGTAAAATTACAACACAAATATTTATGACTATTATTGTATTTTATTTTAAAATAAGAAATTAGTATTTGAGAAAAATTATATATTAATAATAATACATTTAGTGATAAAATTATAGATATTATGAAAATATCAAAACAAAAACAAAACAAAAAATCAATTATTATTGTTATTGTTACTTGTTGTATTTTCCCATGTAAAAGGACACAGTGCTGCACTTTCCTCTGAAACACACCACACATACATTTCTTTGATGAAATTACAGCCTTTGCCGTTAAATAATCGCAATAATCCATATTGTGATCCTGGTTTTATTTTGATTAATCGTGCAGCTCTCAATCAACGGAACATTTCATGTTGGTGCCAGATCCACTCCTGTTGAATAAAACATGCAAATGTAATGATGTGCAATTATTTTCCATATCATCAGTAATTTGGCTTAATTTGGTAATTATCAACCGTCATCAGTACTCATTAATGTAATAGCCGAGAGTCGCATTTCAAATGACAGGCCAAATGACTTCAATTCCACTACGGGATGAAAGTTGGCTTCAGACCGAGAGGATCCATCCATCCAGATATACAACAACATGCTGCAGAGCTTTTAAAAAATGTGAATATTTCCAGGCTGTCATAACTTGAACACTTTGACATGAATAATTCGTTGACATGGTTACATCCTTAGCTTTCTGTCAGTATGAGTTGACATCCAAGGACGAGAGAAAATATCACACTGACTGCCTGCGCTTGATTGACATTTCAGCCACTTCACTGGACGCTTTTTACTGCATTTCATTGATGACGTGTCATTTCATAGTTGTTTTAGAAAAAAAATAGCCTTATATTCTACATTATGCTAAATGTTTAGCATGGCAAAATAGCAAACAGAAAGCCATAATATACAAACCGCTGTGAATACATATGAAAAGACAATGCAGAAAAGCAGAGCGGATGTGGTGGAAGACAAAACTTGAAATTCACTATAGCATCTATAAAGACAGCCTTCATGCTTTTAATGTGAAACTAGCCACAGCTAGACAGAATTTCTTCTCAAACCTTATAAACAGTAACTTAAATAACACTCATACTCTTTTTGCCAATGTTGAGAGACTGACAAACCCCCCAAGTCAGATTCCCAGTGAAATGCTCTCAGACAGCAAATGCAATGAGTTTGCATCCTTCTTTTCTGAGAAGATCATCAATATCAGGAAGGCGATTAGCACATCCTCAAGTAATGCAGAGGTCAAACAGATTAGGCCACAATATCAAAAAGATACTATGTCTATTTTTGAAGCAATTGATAGCACAATTCTGGAAGACATAGTGCAGCACCTAAAATCATCAACCTGCTATCTTGACACACTTCCCACATCTTTTTTCAAAAGTGTGCTTAACTGCTTAGAAGCAGATCTTTTAGAAGTGGTGAATGCCTCACTTCTTTCTGGGACATTTCCAAACTTCTTAAAAACTGCAGTTGTTAAGCCCCTCCTGAAAAAGAGCAATCTTGATAACACCATTTTGAGCAATTTTAGACCAATATCTAATCTTTCTTTTATAGGCAAAATTATAGAAAAGGCCGTTTTTAATCAGCTGAACAAATACTTAAACTCAAATGGATACCTGGACAATTTTCAATCTGGGTTTCGACCGCATCACAGCACAGAGACAGCACTCATTAAGATAATAAATGATATTCACTTAAATTGTGACTCTGGCAAAATATCGGTGCTGGTATTGCTAGATCTCAGTGCTGTGTTTGACACTGTCGATCATAACATACTACTAGAGAGACCGGAAAACTGGGTCGGGCTTTCTACTCAAATGGTTCAGGTCATACTTAGAAGGGAGAGGCTATTATGTGAGTATAGGAGAGCATAAGTCTAAGTGGACGTCCATGACATGCGGAGTCCCACAAGGGTCAATTCTTGCACCGCTCTTGTTTAGCCTGTATATGCTCCCACTAAGTCAAATAATGAGAAAGAACCAAATTGCCTATCACAGCTATGCTGATGATACCCAGATTTACCTAGCCTTATCTCCAAATGACTACAGCCCAATTGACTCCCTCTGCCAATGCATTGATGAAATTAATAGTTGGATGTGCCAGAACATTCTTCAGTTAAACAAGGAAAAAACTGAAGTCATTGCATTTGGAAACAAAGATGAAATGTTCAAGATGAATGCATACCTTGACTCTAGGGGTCAAACAACTAAAAATCAAGTCAGGAATCTTGGTGTGATTCTGGAGACAGACCTTAGTTTCAGTAGTCATGTCAAAGCAGTAAATAAATCAGCATACTATCATTTAAAAAACATTGCAAGAATTAGATGTTTTGTTTCCAGCCAAGACTTGGAGAAACTTGTTCATGCCTTCATCACCAGCAGGGAGGACTATTGTAATGGGTTCCTCACCGGCCTTCCCAAAAAGACCATTAGACAGCTGCAGGTCATCCAGAACCCTGCTGCCATGATTCTGACTAGAACCAGAAAATCTGAGCATATCACACCAGTCCTAAGGTCCTTACACTGGCTTCCATTTACATTTAGGATTGATTTTAAAGTACTTTTACTCGTATATAAGTCACTAAATGACCTAGGACTGAAATATATTTCAGATATGCTCACTGAATATAAGCCTAACAGACCACTCAGATCATTAGGATTGAGTCAGTTAGAAATACCAAGGGTTCGCACAAAACAAGGGGAGTCCTCCTTTAGTTACTATGCCGCCCGCAGTTGGAATCAGCTTCCAGAAGAGATCAGATGTGCTAAAACACTAGTCACATTTAAATCTAGACTTAAAACTCATCTGTTTAGCTGTGCATTTATTGAATGAGCACTGTGCAGTGTCCGAACTGATTGCACTATATTTTCACAGTTTTTTTATTTTATTTTATGTAAAATAATTTTCTAACTGTTTTAAATTCATTTTAAATAAGTAATTTTTTTTAAAATTTTAAAAGTTTTAAAATTGCTTGTTTTATTCTTATTATTTTTCTTCATTATTATTTTACTTTATTTTATGTAAAGCACTTTGAATTACCATTGTGTACGAAATGTGCTATATAAATAAACTTGCCTTGCCTTGCCTTACATAGACAGTTAAACCATAATTGCTTGTAAAAATATTGGTGACCTTAATCCACATGCTAATGACATAATTAAAGTGGGGTTTCACGGACTTCGTAATCTTCTGTGACAAGGCTTAAAATTCAATTAACCCCATTTGAACAGTTTTGTTTCAACTGTGTTTAGAAGGCTAATTTGCTTCAGATTTAACTACACTAAACGTAAATAAGATTCGAAAATAATTTGGTCTTTAAGTACACAAGCATATGATGTTTATGTCTTTAGCACACTGATTTGCTTTGCTTTCTAATATACATGATGGCGAAATGTCTATATTGTAAGATGTCTTGAAATTAAATCATTATTAAAACCTCCAAATTATCAAAATTAATTGTAAATGAATCTAAATTATACATAAACAAAGGTAAATGCTTCAGTAAGAGCAGGTGCAATTTAAAGACATCCTGTTAAATCTACAATGGGTGTGGTTGGCAGAAATTCACCTTAAAAATGCAGTGACGGTGTTTTAGGTATAATCATATGTGTTATTAAGTAATACAATAATAATGTACCAATCTACCATAATCTTATTTTTACCTTTAAAAATATAATAATAAGCGAAAATGAGAAGTATTCAAATAAAATATAATCATGCGGTGTGTCAAGCAGTGGTAAAAATGTCCTTGCTGTTTTTAACTTTATGTTACACAATAAATTTAACAAAAAAAAAAACCTTAATTTGACAGTGTTTACCTGTTATATTATTTATTTATTTATTTATGAGTGACAACACAAAGGCACCTCTGTACTTTTACATTTCTTTTTTCATTTTTTGTTTTACATATACAATTTCTTTCTTTCTTTCTTTCTTTACTACTTATAATAATACTTTTCACTGTATATGGTAAAGTAATTCATTAACAGGTTTTTGCTTCTTCTAGATAATAAATTAAATCATACTTTGGTAACACTATATTTTGCAATGTCCTTGTTACATATTGTTCATATAATTACTAATGTAATAACAGCTATTTATTTATTTATTTTTGATGATAGAAATTGCAACTGTGATTGAAAATGTACTTTAAAAAAGTGCAGGTTTGTTTGTAAGGCTGCACAATTTGGCCCATAATTTTGTGATTATATAACTATATGGCTATGAAATAATAATAATAATAATTAATATATATATATAGCCACTGGTTTATGATGGATGGGGAAAATCTGAAAATGTAATTTTCCCAATAAAAATTGTGATTGTGATTTAAAAAAATTCCATGTTTGCTCTGCTTGTTTGTAGGGCTGTAAAATTTGGACAAAATCCTTTAATTACTAATACAGTAACTCTAAAGCAACCAACCCAAACCTTAGTACTTAAATGCACAGTTACTCTTTAGCAAGGACACCTTAATATGAAGGGTAACTTTTATATCTCATCTTACAACTGTCAAGCATATGCCGTATCATCCCACACTTTCTTTAGTTTTTCCAAACTGTCCTGCTGCAGTTTTAAAATCATCCCTGCATCGTTCTTGTCTTCCTCTATTACCGCCGCTGTGACATATTGAGCAAAGACGTTTTCCATGTTCTTGTGGAGAAGGTCGTCAGGCCAGCCCAAATCTAGTCCCTGAAAGAGAGCCAAGATTTCCATTGGTGTCATTCAAATTAGCATCAGACTTGAATGCGGTTGGCGAGCAGATCAGTGTGAAGGACGGAGCCGCAGCAGGAGCAGGTCTTGCTGTTTCTATGCTATCAGGGAAATTAATTGTCCTCAAACCACTTTTATCACACCCACAGGTCTATGGCTCGATTCAATAAAGTGTTTTATTAATGCTACAGCTTGGGACTTGCTATTGACATGTCAGATCGATACCATGGACTGCAAAAGTGAGTGTGCTACTAATTAGTATTGATAGACAAGGTTATAAAGGAGTGTCTTTTTTCCTGAGCAGTTCGTCTGTAGATGTAATTACATTACACAATATTGTAGTACCATTATACTGAGCATCAACTGTGACCAAAAAGAGACAAAATTGTTTATCATACAATACCTGTCAAAAGTCTGGAATCATTAAGATTTTTTTTATGTTTTTAAGTCTCTTATGCTCACCAAGACTGCATTTATTTTACTGCAAAAATACAGTTATATATAGTATATATATGTATATACATATATATATATATATATATATATATATATATATATATATATATATATGTGTGTGTGTGTGTGTGTGTGTATTTCAGTTGCTTTAAATATAAACCTTACTACATTTATGTTATTATTAAATTATTCAAATATCAACTTTTTAAATGATAGGGAATCAAAGTTTCCAGACAAATATGAAGCAGCACAACTGTTTTCAAAGTTGATAATAATAAGAAATGTCTCTTGAGTAGCAAATCAACATATTAATTATTTCAGAAGGATCATGTGACACTGAAGACTGGAGTAATGATGCTGAAAATTCAGTTTTGATCATAGGACTAAACATATTTCAGTATTAAAAAATATTCAAATAGAAAGCAGTTCTTCTTAAATTGTAATACCATTTCAAAATATTACAGTTTTTTATTGTATTTTTGGTTAAATAATTGCTTGATTACTTAGAGTTCTTTTAACATAAAAGATAATAATAAAAACAAATAAAAATAAAATTATTCCTTACTTTTTACCGGCAATGTGCATAAACAAAAAAATATCCTTTAAAGTCACGTTTTTATATTTCTAAGCTGAACAGGAAAACTGTTAATTCTATAAACTTAGCTGAAGTCAGTTCACTTTAGAGGCCAGAATCATAAAGTAATGTATAACTTGTGTATTAAAGTTCTATTTAGAAGTTTAATTAAATTTCAAATGCACCTTATTATATGTCCTTGTCCATCATGCTTGTATCTTCAACAGTCTATAAGAACAGGCTGTATGTTCCTGCCTAGAAAGCAGAATAAAAGGCAGCTCACATATTGGATGGGTCTATTTTTACCAAGGCCAGGAGTGCAGCGGGCAGAGCAGGTGAGGTGAGGTGGGACCAAGTTTTTGGGGCCCATATGGGAGAGTGAAACGGCCCACGTTAATCATCCAGACAGCAGAGACATTAACTGTGCATGAAGCCGAGTCTCTGGACATCACACCAGAGAACACACTCTCTGTACGGGGGAGAGCAGGCCAACAACTCTGGGATTCACACAACGCTGCTGTTTCACTGAGTGCTATCAGAAGCTAGTGCTTGCAACTTTTTCGGCCACTTTCGCTTTTGTGCTTAAAAAAAAAAAATCAAATAAAAATCTTTATAGTCATACTGTATTCAAAGCGAAAGTTACAGAAAAGCTCCACTCCTGACCTCTGCAGATAAATAGACGTCTTCTAATTCATAAAAATAAACTATTGTCAATATTTAACACAACAAACATGCACCATGCAACCATTCATTTTATTACTTTTATTATTTTTTTTGTCCATATATATTTATATTTATTTATGTATATATAAATGATATATATTTATTTATGTATATATGTCATATCCACTGCACAATAAACATTCTTTTTCAGTAAAATCTATATTCTATAATCCTTAAAACATCTGAATAAAAAATAATAAAAAGATGGGAATGCATCTGTTTATTATTTTAATATTTTACATATTTACATACATATTACATTATATATATATATATATATACAGGTGCTTCTCAATAAATTTGAAAGTTCATTTATTTCAGTAATTCAACTCAAATTGTGAAACTCGTGTATTAAATAAATTCAATGCACACAGACTGAAGTAGTTTAAGTCTTCGGTTCTTTTAAATGTGATGATTTTGTCTCACATTTAACAAAAACCCACCAATGGCAACAGTCCAGTTCTTCTTCTCCTTAGTTCAAGTAAGATGCTTATGAAATTGTCTGTGGTTCAGGAGTGGCTTAACAAGAGGAATATGACAACTGTAGCCAAATTCCTTGACACCTCTGTGTGTGGTGGCTCTTGATGCCTTGACCCCAGCCTCAGTGCAATCCTTGTGAAGTTCACAAAAATTCTTGAATCCAGTCTTTTTCTTCCACACTTTTTCGATCTACTCAACTTTCTGTTAACATGCTTGGATACAGCACTCTGTGAACAGCCAGCTTATTGGCAATTAATTTTTGTGACTTACACTTCTTGTGAAGGGTGTCAATGATAGTCAGATACCATTTTGAAGGCTCAGGAAACCATTGCAGGTATGATTGAGTTGATTAGCTGATTGGCATGTCACCATATTCTAATTTGTTGAGATAGTGAATTGGTGGGTTTTTGTTAAATGTGAGCCAAAATCACCACAATTATAATTATAAGAACAAAATACTTCAGTCTGTGTGCATTTCATTTATTTAATACACGAGTTTACCAATTTGAGTTGAATTACTGAAATAAATGAACTTTTCCTAATTTTAACTAATTTACTGAGATGCACCTGTATATAAAAAGTAAAAGTAAATATTAAATAAAATATAAAAAATATGTATTTTATAAATGTATTTGTAAAATGTCTAAACAGTTTCTAGATCGCAAAACAAAGCAATATAGCCTATACATTGTAATTTTTAGTTGTTTTAAATATAAGCCTTAATACATTTGTATAATTTACTTTCTAACAAGGGTTTAACCAATATCACAAATAAAGCCTAAAAGCTGCATTCATCGTGTGCTTCTCCATTGTTCCACTGGCCAGTCTTCATACCTGTTCACAACCGGATCAGTCTCTATTATTATTTCTAGAGTGGATGATTCTCCATGACCTACTTGAGCTGAAGTAACCAATGCGCACGCATTCATTGAGTATTGTGAGGTGCATTACCATTACAGTTTATGAGGAAGAGGATAATAATCATTTGTATTCATGATGCATGATGAAGACAGTTTTAAACACATCTGTGTCTGTTGCATTTCTCTGCTTTAACGCTGATGGCAGGTGTGGCTGTCAGACTAATGGCGGATGTATAATAAGCAAATGTTTCCTGATTGATGGCTGGCATGTGACTGCTCTGCTCTCACAGACACATTGCAGACCTTTCTGTTTGAAAGTTCTGAAGACTCAAATGTCAACATTTGAATGCAGATGAAGATCTCTACAGGCGGAGAGCTGGAGTGAGATGATTAAAAGAATTTAGACAAAAATCAAACACCATTAACTCATCCTCATGTTGTTGTGCATGACTCTTATAACAGTTGTCAGTCATATCATGACATTTTAGTATACGATTTAGCTTTTTTTCGTTATTTTTATGAATCTTCTGGGTTGTTTTAGACATAATTTTCATTTTTCTTCCATTTCCAAAAAACAATAAACAATCCTGGGTCTAAACATCCCTCTTTTTAACCTCATCAAAATAAAATAACAATATAAAATTATCTTCCCTAGCTAGAGCTTCAAACAAAGACAAAGAAAATTACAACAAAAATAAATGGTATCGGAAACCTACAATCAAATAAACCAATATTTACAAGAATTTACAAAGTATGAACCAAATACTACAAACAACAACAAAAAATACAATCTCAAACACAAAGCAAATTCGAAATAAACAAAAACAAAGAAAAATAACAAAAGAGCAACTGAACCAAACGTCTAAGAGTGAGGGTTCAAAGAAGCTCCTGAAGAAGGTGAAAAACAAAACACATACATAAACATCAAAACGAAAAACAACAACAACTGAGCTTGTAACATACATTTTTCAAATATTTATATTTTATTTCAGTTTTACTCAAAGAAAAATATTTGTAATAGTTTTAGTTTTTCTTATTGTGTTTAATATTTACTATTATTATATTTATTCATATTTATAATTAGCCTTTATTTTTATATTCACAGTTTAAAAGCAATTTTTTTTCTTTTTTTCTTTTTTTCTTCAGTTGGAATGGAGCACCACTTTCCACAATTAAAATGCATTAAGAATAAAATGAGTTGTACCTGTTTAGCAGACTTAGTATACTAAAATTACAATTGCTGGGTATTTTATTAAATATTTAAAAATATTTGTAGTATACTTAGCTTTAAATAAATGTATTGCAAATACATTTTAATAATTTAATTCATTACATTTATATAGCGCTTTTCTAGGCACTCAAAGCACTTTACATAGTCAGGGGATATCTCCTCATCCACCACCAGTGTACAGCATCCACCTGGATGATGCGACGGCAGCCATATTGTGCCAGAACGCCCACCACACACTATTTTAGTATATTTATTTTATAATATCAGATTTTCACTTATCAGCTTAAAGGGTAGCTTCACCCACAACAATGAGCATCAAATCATTGAAAAATCTTTGGAAAAAAAAAAACAAGTTTACGTTTTAGCAGTTGAATTATGTGTGTTTATGTATGTTTATTTTTTATATTTTAATTTTGCTTTCATTTAATTTTATTTTGCCTTGGATTTTAGTAATTTTAGTATTTCAGCTTTGCCTTCTTTAATTTTTAAATATTTATATTTTATTTCAATCACCTAAACATTTTTTTTATAGTTTTAGTTAACTTTAAGTATATAATAATACTAATAATAATAATAAAAATAATATCCTAATCAATATTATATTATATTATATTATATTATATTATATTATATTATATTATATTATATTATATTATATTATATTATATTATATTATATTATATTATAAAAACAGTATTGGAATGACATGTTGGTAAGTAAGTGGTGACTTTTTTTATCTAACTATTATTATTATTATTATTATTATTATTTTATTTTTGTTAGTAAATTATTCCTTTAAAAAGCTGTGTCGAGAAGTCAAAACCATGATCTGTCATAGTAATGAATGTAGTTATCAACACTGCTTCAATTAACACGAAACCCAAAAGGTGTGTGTTGAGGTTTTTGTGACTGATCGGAGTTCACTCTGAAAGCTCTCATTCAACAGGACATTTATAGCTCCAGTCATTCAGCATCAATCTTTTCTGCATCTTCAGGTCTTATTTATTAGTCTGCCGTTCTCTATTCTTACATGACAAATGTAAATTTGTATGATTACATGACAAATGTAATCTTGATGCCACATTCGTCTTGTGCCTTAAATAATGGGCTTTCAGCAATCGTCTTCAGCAGAGAGCCCAAATCCTGTCATAGTTTCCTCCTGTGACCGCATGAGCTGTGGAGAAATTCATGCGCTGAACTTTTCACACAGCGGAAAATGAATAATTCTCAGCAATACTTTCCTTCTCTGAGGCTATGAAATATTAGAATGTGGAGTGGCTTTTATGATAACAGAGCTGTCTCAGCACACTTTCAGACATTACCTTAAGAGATTTTTAGGTGAATGTGCACGAAGACACGTGCACAAGACTAAGATTTACAAGAACAATAGGGCTGAATTTGTATACAGTTGTCAAATTCTCATTTCACAGCACTTCTGACAGAATCAAAGCAGAATCTGTTCTGCTCGAAAGCCTATTTGCAAATAAAACATGAGTTATGAATGCCAAACCATCCTCATTTTTTCTCGAAGCTGGTGTTAGACAAGAAATAAGGTCGGGGTGGGAGAGAGCAAAAGAGAGCCGGAGAAACACACAGGAGTGGCAAAGAACAGAAATACGGGTATTTCACAGCTTTTATAGATCCTAATAAGCCTCTCAAGGCGCTACAACATTAAAACCTTCTGCTTTACAACCTAACGCAAAGGCTCTGGAGGGGATTTGAGCCGCAGAATATTTCCTGTCATGTTAATATTTGCCTGTATATATTTGATGCTGAGTTGTTCTTCCAGATTTTTCTCCCTGATCATTTGCGTGATAAAACGAGGAAACATTCCTCTCACGGAGAGAATCATATCTGACTGGCATCCTAATGAGGGGCTGGAGACGCTGACAGTGTTGTCCCTGAGTGTACGTCCTCCGCGCTGATGTCTAAATCACATCATGTCAGGAGTCTCAGAGTCATGTTCTCCTCACACTGAGTGACGTGGGAAGGAAGGAAGGACTCCCCGTGCATCATCCTTGGCCTCAAACCTATCATCTTAATCACTGTCTAATCTGAAGAAACCATGAAATTGAAGCCATTCCACAAGCAAAGATCAGCTTCCACATTAAAAAAAAAAAAAAAAATGTTTTGGCTCAACAGTTACAGTTTGCATTAGTCTTTTTGAATTTCAAATGAAATTGTGTTTAGCTAACATAACAATGAGTTAGAGGAACCTAAAGGAATGGTTCACCCAGAAACAAAAACAGCTACTCACTCTCAGTCCATCCAAGATGTAAATGAGTTTGTTTCTTCATCAGATTTGGAGAAATGTAGCATTGCATCACTTGCTCATCAATAGATTCTCTGCAGTGAATGGGTGCCGTCAGAATGAGAGCCTAAACAGCTAATAAAAACATCACAATAATCTTTTTTTCTTTTTTTGGGGTTTGGGGATTGAAATACGTGGATGGCAATTTTTTTTTTTATATTCTTAAATGCTTTAAATACATATATATATATATATATATATATATATATATATATATATATATATATAAACCATGCATTTTTTAAATTCTGAAATAATATATTTAAAAGCATGTTTTAGAATTTTTTTTTTTTTTTTTTGCCATACGTACCACAAAAAATCTATTAACGCAGACATTTCAGTTTACTATATAAAAATGTTTATGTCAGCTGAACTTGTCAACATAATTTTGCATCCTAAAATGTTTCATTCTGTTATTTATTTATTTTTCTTTATTTATTTTTTGGTAACAGGTTGGTGCATAAAAGTCTGCAAGGGGTTTTGAGAAGAGTTTTTGGCCCATTTGGAGCACACAATGACCTTTTTCAGGTGAGGTCGCAAACTTTCACTGTGGTTTTGTAGTGGTTATATTTGTACAAACGAAGAGTTCAACCTCTCTGTAAATACAATTTCTCTGTCTCACCTGACAGCAAACTCTGATTCGGTCTCATCCCAAGATGCCTGTGACCCGAAGTGACCCATTCGTCGAGGTGAACCCGAGTGAACCCGAGTGAACTCGCAGAGTCTTAACTTTCTATTTGTGTTTCCGCTCAGTGTGAGTTGTCAGAGGTTCAGCTAAATGCAGGTTGGGAGAGATCAGGGCCTTGTTTCTGAACAGATCCAGTCAAGTGTGACAATTGATTTGATGCTCATTGTTGTGGTTGAAGCTACCCTTTAAGCTGATAAGTGAAAATCTGATAGTATAAAATAAATATACTAAAATGTATTTGACATACATTTATTTAATGCTAAGTATACTACAAATATGTTTAAATATTTAATAAAATACCCAGCAATTGTAATTTTAATATACTAAATCTGCTAAACAGGCAGAACTGATTTTATTCTTCATGCATTTTAATTGTGGAAAGTAATGCTGCAGTCCAACTGAAGATATACTGAAGTATATTTGATTGTACTAAGTGGAACCATTGCAAGTATACTTCAGGTACACTTTAAATATCTTGCATTTAAATATTATTCAAAGATCATACAGTCCTCATCAATAGTGACATTAAAACACATTTTAGGCTTAATATTAGGATGTGCATTGTGCACAAGTAGTACTCCAAATAAAGTTTAATTATAAATATTATTTTTATTTAAGTAAGTCTCAAGCAATATGTCAGTAAATATGTTAAAAGATTTGAACTTAATATTAAGTGTTATTTGTGTGTGCGTTTTTTTTTTTAATGGAAAAATAATTTTCAACACAGGTAATTATTGTTAAATGCAATCTAAAACTATTTAAAATAAAATATTTAAAGTAAAATAAAAAGTAAGTGATAAATGCAACATTTCAATCCAAAATAAAGCAAAACTAAATTGTTGTTGTTTTTATATGATCACATTAAAACAAGTTTTCACCATTCCTTCATTTATTTTGCTTATGGATAATTGTGTTGTTGTTTTTTTCCTTGTCCCAGACTTTAAATCATAAATCCATACTAAAAATAGGATTATATCTTAACTATGATAATCTAAAGAAGAGTGAAATCAATTTGATTTAATAATTTTTCAAAACTGATGACTGTTATAACCATTCCTTCATTTATTTTTGCTTATGAATATATTTTATTCATATGCCCTTGTCCTAATCCCAGACTTGTTCAAGTTCAAGTCTGCTTTATTGTCAATTTCCACATGTACAGTACATACATACAGAGAATCGAAATTGCGTTACTCTCAGACCCCGGTGCATACAGATAACAATAACATTAAATGCTAAAAAATCTAGATCAAATATAAAATGTAGATACGACTATACAATAAGGGAATGTAAAAAAAGGCATATAATAAAATTAAAAATAAAGTTAAATAAAGCAGTGCAAGGCAAATTAAAGATATAGTGCAAATCAATGAAGTGAACAACAGTGCAGATAAATGATTTTTAGTGCAAAAAAAAAATCCCATATTAAAAATATCTTATTAAGTCTGATTAAAGTGACAAAGGGCTCAAGAGCAGTTATTTTATTTAACCGACTGATGAGGTAGTGGAATGACGTCAGTTCCATGCTGAATGAGGTAGTGGGCAGACCAATGCTGCACAAAGTGACAAGTGCATGCCTTCATATAATTAGTGTGGGTGGGGGGGGGTTCATAGTTCAGTGGTACCTGGGGCAGAAGAGTGGAGGGGGGGCAAGTTCGGGAGGAAGTTCAGCTTCCTGACAGTCTGGTGGATGAAGCTGTCCTTCAGTCTGCTGGTCCTGGCCTGGAGACTCCGCAGTCTCCTCCCTGATGGTAACAGGCTGAAGAAGCTGTGTGATGGATGAGTGGGATCACCTGTTATGCAGAGGGCTTTGCGAGTGAGACGGGTTCCGTAAATGTCCTGGAGGGAGGGGAGAGAGACACCAATGATCTTCTCAGCTGCTCTCACTATGCGTTGCAGAGTCTTTCGGCAGGACGCGTTGCAGGCGCCATACCACACAGTGATGCAGCTCGTCAGGATGCTCTCGATGGTGCCTCTGTAGAAGGTGTACATGATGGGGGCCGGGGCTCTGGCTCTCCTCAGTTTGCGGAGGAAGTAGAGACGCTGTTGTGATTTCTTGGCCAGTGCTGCGAGGTTTTCAGTCCAGGAGAGGTCCTCTGTTATGTGCACACCCAGGAACTTGGTGCTGCTCACTCTCTCCACAGTCACACCATTGATGGTCAGAGGAACGTGCTGAGTGTGTGCTCTCCTGAAGTCTACAACAATCTCCTTTGTCTTCTCCATGTTCAGAGAGAGATTGTTGTCACTGCACCACTTGGCCAGGCGGCTCACCTCACTCCTGTAGTTTGTCTCATCTTTGTTGCTAATGAGACCCACCACAGTCGTGTCATCTGCAAACTTGATAAAGAGGTTGGAGTTGTGTGATGGTGTGCAGTCATGGGTCAGCAGAGTGAAGAGGAGGGGACTCAGCACACATCCTTGGGGGGCCCCAGTGTTCAGTGTGATGGTGCTGGATGTGTTGCTGCCGACCTTCCAGTCAGAAAGTCCAAGAGCCAGTTGCACAGCGAAGTGTTGAGCCCCAGCTGAATCAGTTTGTAAATGAGCTGTTGAGGGATGATTGTGTTGAATGCTTAACTGAAGTCTATGAACAGCATTCTGACATATGAGTCATTTTTGTCCAGATGTGTGAGTGCTCAGTGGAGGGTAGTGGCGATGGCATCATCGGTCGACCGGTTGGACCGATATGCAAACTGGAAGGGGTCCAGGGAGGGGGGGAGGGCAGACTTGATGTGGTGCATGACTAGCCGTTCAAGCACTTCATGAGGATGGGGTAAGTGCAACAGGACGGTAGTCATTGAAGCAGGATGGAGACGGCTTCTTCGGAACTGGAATGATGGTGGTAGTTTTGAAACATGTGGGAACAACAGCCTGACTCAGTGAGATGTTGAAAATGTCTGTGAAGACATCAGTGAGTTCTGCTGCAGTCTTTCAGTACACGCCTAGGGATGTTGTCAGGACCTGGAGCTTTGCATGCATTGATCCTGCTGAAGGATCTCCTCACACTGTCTGAGGTCAGCGTCATCACCTGGTCGCCGGGAAGAGGTGGAGTCTTCTGTGCAGTGGTGCTGTTTTGTTGCTCAAAGCGAGCGAAGAAGGTGTTCAGCTCGTTCAGAAGAGAGATGTTGTTGTCACAGGTCCGTGGTGGGGGCTTGTAGTCCGTAATGGTCTGTATCCCCTGCCACAGGTTCCTAGTGTCTCTGCTGTAGCTTAATTGATGGGCTATCCTCCTGGAGTGCTGTGTCTTACCCTCTCTGATGCCACGGGACAGGTTGGCCCTAGCTGTTCTCAGGCCCACCTCATCTCCAGCTCTGAAGGCAGCGTTCCGTGTCTTCAGGTGTCTGTAGACCTTCCCTGTCCTCCATGGCTTCTGGTTGGCCCGGACAGTGATGGTTTTTGTGACCGTTACATCATCAATACACTTGTTGATGTAGGCAGTGACAGTCTCTGGACAGTGCTGGTACAGTTCATTTAGTGCATCGTTCCTGTTACTGATGATGTTGAACGGGGGAATGTACACCAAAATGAGCAGTATAGCAGTATATTCCCTTGGCAGATAGAACGGCCGGCACTTAATAATCATAAACTCCACCAGGGGTGAGCAGTGTTTGCAGATCACAACAGTATCGCGGCACTACGTGTCATTGATGTAAACACAAAGCCCGCCGCCGCGGGTTTTTCCGCCCGCGACGAGAGCTCTGTCCGCTCGATAGCACGTCATCTGGTCGAGCTGAATAGCGCATTCTGGAACGCTGTTGCTGAGCCATGTTTCCGTGAACACAAAAAAACAACAGTCTCTTACAGTCCTCTGAGATGAACGTAGTAATCGAATGTAGTCCAGTTTATTATCCAACGAGCGTACGTTAGCCAGTACGATGGTGGGGATAGATGGCTTGTGTGGGTTAGCCGTAAGCCTAGCCCGGATACCTCCGTGCTTACCCCTCTTCTGCTTCCTCTCACACCGCTTGTGGCCCCTTCGCTGTGGGCAAGATGCAGTAGTGGGGGTCGGTGATGGTGAAGGCCTCCGTAGCAGACGAGATCATGCAGCTGTTCCGCGTGTGCGGAGTTTAACTGTAAAAATGCGGTTCTGCCGACATCGAGTAGAAACTCGCGACTGTATTTGCGCTTACAGACAGGTAGACGCGATGACTACGTACAAAAACACTGCAACTCACAAGACAAAAAACACAAAAACACTGTTCTGTCGGGACAGAGAGAAGCCGCTGCGTGTGGACGCGCCGCCATCTAGGTTTTGTTATATTAAACTATAAAGTCCACCCTAAAAATCTTAGTAATCTAAAATCTAAAGGATATTTCAATTATGACTGTTTTCACTGTACTTTTTTCCTTTTTTTTGTGAATTTATTTTGTTTTTCCTTCTCCTAAAACCACACTTCTAATCTTAAACTATGAAAATATTAAATTATTATATTTAAGCTTATAATCGGTATATATATAAAAAAGAAACTTAAATGTATCAATGCTACTCGTGTATGAATCCCCAATGTATGAATTCGTTAACTTGTGTGGTTGTTTCCACAATGCTAAACAAATTTGCCACTAATAAAGCTTTGCTATGAAACTAGACATAACAAGGCAAAGGAGTGAGTCATTTTGTATTAAATGTACTTAAAATTTCCATCACCGTCATTGCTATTGAACACAATGAATTTGAAATGTGGAAATTACACCATAATGATCATTTCCATAATTTTTTAAGAGAAAATTAAGAGGGTGTGAATATTAATTTAATTTAAAAAGGCCAAAAGTGTCCATAGCTCAAGAAACACAAATCATTTGCATGAATCCTGTGCAATAATAATGTTTGATAACTCCAATTAGATTCTCGGTTAAATCTCTGCTCAAAAATAAAAGTATTCTGAAGAGATGCTTCAACTCAACCGGTGCAGTTTTAGCAGAATTACTTTCAGTTATATATATATGAGACCATCCATGTATGAAGAGAGAATTTCCTTTTGACTAAAGGATTATCATTTTCTCTTTGCCTAATAATGCAGCACACATTATTCTTCAAAGTATTTCTGTCATCATATACATCCACAAAACAGATGTATGAGAATACATTCTAGCACAGCTCTTGCTGAAAGCATAAATATGTGTTCAGGTGCAAACCAACAAAACCACATTATCAGCAGTCTGAGCATCCATGATTTAGGCAGAGATTGCAGTAAACACACAGCATTCCAAGTTCAATGGCTTGGGTTCAGTATTTGCCACGCAGTAGTGATGAATTTGATCTATTTTAATGCATTTTAATGTGAGAGAACTAATTACCCATATCTAATTAACCCCTTATCTGTCACTCACGTTTTTGAAGATAGACTTGAATGTGCATGTTACAAACCTAAATTTTTATAATTCATGACTGAAAACATTTTGTAACATGATATAGATTTACCATTTACATGGTAATGCAATGTTTGATTTTAAAATGGGTTTTAAAGGATGAATTTTGAAATTTGAAGTTTTCAGTCGATATATAACTTCTGATGATTTCTAAAATGTGATAGAGAAAAAGGCAACGAGGAAGGTCAAAACTCCTGTTAAAATGTAGATTTTTGAGGGTGCACTCTTGTCATAAATTAATCTATTACTTTTCCTATATCATTTTTAACAAAATATATTGGTAAAATATATATTTGGGAGTCTTAGACCTTTCCAACAATATATAGTTTGTCAAGATTAGATTAGATTTGATTCTAATATAGTGAAGTAACCGTAGGCGTCCCGTATACTGGACGGGGTGACAGTTTTAAAGAACACCCACAGATGAACTCATATTCAGAAATCATTTTCCCAATTACCCATTCGTAGAATCTCTAGGAATGGGTCTGACGGTTAACAGGACAGATGCATAGCGCTTGTGAGTTTTGGGCGATTTAAAGTTTGTTTTTTGGTTAGAAGTTGTCATATAATTAAACAATGCGAAAATGTTTCGGTTACGTATGGTAACCCACGTGCCTTGAAGAAGGGAACGGAGACACCACGTCGGTGACCGGCGAATATGGGATATCACTTCGATAGACCAATCTACTTGAGTGTAAACTAAACGAGCCAATGCACATTGGCATGCAATTATTGCATCCAGCTGCCGCTGATCACTGCGTGAGTATAAGAAGGCAGCAGGTGCAATGCATACCAGGTTTTCTCTGAGGAGTCGAGCCGGAGACCCGGCAGCTCAGCGGCGGTACAGCAACCATGGTGATGGGACATGGCGTCTCCATTCCCTTCTTCAGGGAACGAGTGTTACCATACGTAACCGAGACGTTCCCTTTCAGTCGGTCACTCTCGACGCCACGTCGGTGACCGACGAATATGGGATCCCTATCAAAGCGCCATGGGCGCTGCCCCTTCCAGTGCCCTGTGCGAGCCGCCTGCGCCCCTATTAGGTGTAGGCCGGGGCTCAGAACAAGTAGTTCCACTCGCCATTGTCAAAGCACTACCTCACTGGTGAGATTGGATAACACTGGGAAAACATACCCATTCCACTTGGAACCGGGATGCTGCGGAAGCCCCATCCTTCCCGAAGGAGGTCTCGGGGGCAAATACACATATAGCATCCGTTTAGGAGTATACGGAGAAATTTGAGTTGATTAAAACCCTCTTGCTTACTTACTTACGCCTACTGCCCAACTTTGGGCATAGGCCACGAACAAGGGCTCTCCAGTCTTCACGGTCCTGGGCCAACTTCTCTAACTGTCCCCATGTGTGGCCAGACCTCTTCACATCTGCATCCAGATCGCGGCGCCAATTGTTCCTTGGCCTGCCTCTCTTCCTTTTCCCTTGTGGGTTCCAAAAGAGGGCGTGTCTTGCTGTGCTTGATGCAGGCTTGCAAAGGGTATGGCCAACCCATCTCCAGCGTCTTTGGAGGATCTCTTCCTCAATAGGCTGCTGTCCTGTTCGCTGCCACAGCTCCAGGTTACTGATGGTGTTCGGCCAGCGTACCCTTAGGATTCGTTTGAGACAGGTGTTAATAAAGGACTGGATTTTCTTCATGGTAGTGACTGTTGTTCTCCAGATCCTGATCTTGGTGTTCCTAGGCAGCTCAGAGGATCCCCAGACTTTCTTCAGCTGGTGGAAAGCTGCCCTTGCCTTTCCAATCCGCACCTTCACATCCACCTCTGTTCCCCCCAACTTGTCGACTATGCTGCCAAGATAGGTGAAGCTTTCCACTTCCTCTAGTGCTTCTCCTTCTAGCCTGATGGGGGCCGTGTTGTTGTTGTTGACTTTGAGGATCTTGCTCTTCCCTTTGTGTATAATGAGTCCAAGGCTTGCTGAATGAGTTGCGATGATATTGGTCTTCTCCTGCATTTGTTGCTGGGTGTGGGAAAAAGTGCCAGGTCATCAGCAAAGTCGAGGTCATCCAATTGTGTCCAAGGTGTCCATTGGATGCCATTCCTCTTCTGGGTAGTTGATGTCTTCATTACCCAATCTATTGCCAACAGGAAAAGGAAGGGTGACAATAGGCATCCTTGTCTCACCCCTGTTCGCACTTGGAAGGCATCTGTAAGCTGCTGGCCACTCTGCAGGTCATTCCCTCATATGAGTTCCTGATGATGTTAGTGATCTTTGCTGGTACACCGTAGTGTCTCAACAGACTCCAGGTGGTTCGCCTATCCACGCTGTCAAATACCTTCTCATAGTCAATAAAATTGACATAGAGAGGTGAGTTCCACTCCAAAGACTGTTCCAGGATAATCCGCAGAGTTGTTATCTGGTCAATGCAGGATCTACTCTTTCTGAAGCCAGCTTGTTGGTCTCTGAGATGTGGGTCGACCGCGTCTTTTATCCTGTTTAGGAGGACTCTATTGAATATCTTGCCTGGGGTTGACAGCAGTGTTATCCCCCTGTAGTTGGAGCAGGAACTAAGACCACCCTTCTTGGGGAGCTTGATGAGATAGCCCTCCTTCCACTCTGTTGGAATGTCTTCCTCCTCCCAGATGTTTTGGAATGGAGGATAGAGCATTTCCATAGTGGTCACTTCGTCCACTTTTAAAACTTCTGCAGGAATGGTGTCTGGCCCGGCTGACTTCCCGTTTCTCAATTGATTGATGGCCTTATACATTTCTTCCTTCGATAGAACACCATAAACGATTGGAAGGTCACAGCTGGCTGGCTGGATATCTACTGGGTTTAATGGAGAAGGTCTGTTCAAGAGATCCTCAAAATGCTCTGCCCATCTATGCTTTTGCTGTTCTATCCCTGGAATAGCTTTTCCTTCTCTGTCTCTAACTGGCCTCTCTGGTTGGCTGAATTTACCTGAGAGCTTTTTGATGTTTGTATACAGCTCTCTCATGTTACCATTTTGAGCCGCATCTTCTGCCTCTGCTGCCAGTTCCTCCATGTAATTTCTCTTGTCTGCCCTTATACTCCGCTTTACTATTCTGTTTGCTTCTGCATAATGCTCTTGGGCCTTGGCTTTTCTAGCACGTGTGCGGCTGCTGTTTATTTCTGCCTTCTTCCTTTTCCTCTCCTGGATCTTTTCTAAGGTTCCCACTGAGATCCATTCTTTTTGCCCCCGCTTCCAGTTACCTAGCACTTCCTTACATGTTGATGTTATTGCCTCTTTAATGCTCTGCCATTTTTCATCCATGGTCTTTCTGTCGATCCGCTGCTGTAGGATCTGGGCCTTTTTGGAGAGTGTGCTTCGAAACATTTCTAGCCTGGCTGTTTCTTTCAAAGCACTGATGTTGTACCCCTGGCGTTGACTGGATTGCCCTGTCCAGTTCTGCCTCAGCTTGAGCTTCATGCGAGCGCCCAGGAGATGGTGGTCGGATGCAACAGCCGCTCCCCTTCTGACCCGTACATCTTCAAGTGATCTTCTGAACTTTTTTCCGATGCATACATTGTCGATCTGGTTTTCCGTCATCAGGTCTGGTGACACCCAGGTAGCCTTATGTATTTGTTTGTGTTGGAAGAAGCTCCCGCCTATGACTAGGTTGGTAGTGGCACATAGGTTGGCAAATCTCTCCCCATTCTCATTCATCTCCCCCAAACCTTGTTTTCCCATTATTTCCTCATATCCCTGGTTGTTACTGCCGATCTTGGCATTGAAGTCACCCATGGTGACGATGATGTTTCGTCTTGGACATGCCTGGATGATGGTCAGCAGCCTGTTATAGAAATCTTCTTTGACGTCTTCTTCGCTGTCATTGGTTGGGGCATAGCATTGGATGATATCCATGTTGATCCTCCTGTTCAATGTGCGAAAGCAGGCAGTGAGGATCCGTGGGCCATGTGCCTCCAATCCAATGAGAGCTCTCTGCTCCATCTTTGTCAACATCAGGGCCACTCCCTGGCTGTGGGATGCGTTTGCTTCCTTGTGGCCTGAGAACAGCAGCAGCTCCCCTGTGGCTAGCTTCTTCTGACAGCGCCTATCCATCTAGACTCACTGATTCCCAGAAGATCTAGATTGTAGCGTCTCATCTCGGCTGCCACTTGAGCTGTTTTGCCGGTTTCAAACATGGTTCTGACATTCCATGTTCCGATATTAGTGGTGGTCCTGGTGGAGATGATGGTTGTCGGCCTAGTAGCTTCCAAGGGGCTTTCCCTACTAGGCGTCATACTTTCTCCAGCTGTGGGTCCATCCTCTCCCAGGGCCTTAGTTACTTTTGAATTACTTGTTCGCAAATCTGTAACTTTATTTCTTTTTCCGGGGTGGGGTTGTTGGCCCCACGCCCAACCCCCAACCTGGAGGACCAGGTGTTGCTCTTCGTCTGTCCTCTACCATGAGTGCTGCCCGGCTTGGTTAAACCTGCCAGGGGCCTTGACCCCGCCGGTATAGCCCTCAGGGTCACGGAGGCACGCAAGCCTCCCCACCACGGCAAGGTAGCAACACATTGGGGGGGAAAACCCTCTTGGGAAGGCAGGAATCTGCCGGGGAAACCCTGGCTCTAAGGCTATACCGTGGACTATACACATACGAGCACCGCTTAGGTCTCAATATGGAACCCAGCCTTCCATGGTTCTCACGGATACATCATGAAGGCCTGGCGCCAGATGTTCCGCCACGTCCAGCTGCTTAGGGTGATGGAGGATCTCAACAGGGTCTACAGTACTGACACTCTGGAGCAGTTTAAGCAAGCCGACACTAACCGGGGCCTCTCAGTGCCACTACCCATTTGAGGTGAGAACATAGGAGGATACCGGCTCTACACAAAGGCTATAGAACCTAGCGAACGTGTTAGGGGTTGCTCAGCCCGCAGCTCTCCAAATATCTGTCAGCGAGGCACCACGAGCCAGCGCCCAGGAGGATGCAACACTTCTAGTTTAGTGAGCTCGCAACCTGAATGGGCAGGGCACATCCTGAGCCTGATAAGCCAGGGTTATGGCATCCACAATCCAGTCGGCCATCCTCTGCTTAGAGACGGCACTCCCCTTCTGCCGGCCTCCGTAACAGACAAAGAGCTGGTCTGAGGTCCTGAAGCTTTGTGTCCGGTCTACGTAGCACCTTAATGCTCGGACAGGACAAAGCAAAGCCAGGGCTGGGTCTGCCTCCTCCACGGGCAGCGCTTGCAGGTTCACCACTTGGTCTTTGAAGGGTGTAGTGGGAACCTTGGGCACGTAGCCAGGCCGGGGCCTCAGGATTACCTGGGAGTCAGCCGGCCCGAACTCTAGGCACGAATTGTCAACCGAAAATGCATGCAGGTCCCCTACCCTCTTGATGGAGGCCAGTGCAAGCAGGAGCAGAGTTTTCAATGAAAGAAACTTTAGCTAAACTGAATGCAAAGGCTCGAATGGGCCCTGCTGTAGTGATTAAGCACTAGTGATAAGGCATCTTCGGGGGTCTTCTCGGCGAGAAGAACACCACTCGACGAACAGGTTCCACTTCAAGGCGTAAGCGTGTTTCGTAGACAGTGCTCTTGCCGAAGTGATGGTTTTCGCTACCTCTTGGGGTAGGTCACCTAGAACCTCCGCGTCCAGTCCAGGGACCAGACATGGAGTTTCCAAAGGTCTGGACGCGGGTGCCAAATGGTGCCCCATCTCTGAGTCAGTGGATCCTTCCTCAGAGGAATTGGCCAAGGAGGGGCTGTCGCAAGAAGCCTTAGTTCGGGGAACCATGTCCGCGTTGGCCAACATGGTGCTACTAGCAAGACTTGCTCCTTGTCCTCCTGGACTTTGCAAATTGTCTGTGCGAGAAGGCTCACTGGGGGAAACGCATACTTGCGTAGGTCCCGCAGCCAGCTGTGTGCCAGTGCATCCGTGCTGAGAGTTCCCTTGGTCAGGGAGTAGAACAACTGGCAGTGAGAGGTCTCTGGAGAAGCAAACAGGTCTACCTGAGCGGCTCCGAACCGCCTCCAAATCAGCTGGAACGCCAGGGGATGGAGTCGCCATTCTCCCAGGAGCATTGCTCGAGACAGCTCGTCAGCTTTACGATTGAGCATTGAGAATGTGAACGGCACAAAGTGACCTCAGAACCTTCTGACTCCAATGGAGGAGGTGGTGGGCGAGTTGCGACATGCGACTAGAGCGCAGACCACCTTTTCGGTTGATGTACGCAGTGTTGTCCATTCAGACCAGCACATGCTTGCCCCATAAGAGACCTTTGAGACGGTTCAAGGCAAGGGGCGCTGCTAGCAACTCTAGGCAATTGATGGGCCACTGCAGCTGCGGGCCCGTCCAAACCCCTGAGACCTCAATGCCACACCCCTGAAGGTAGCGGAGCCTGGTTTCCAGCTTCGAGATGGTCATATTCCCACAGTGAGAACATGACTCATCCACGAAATCCACTTGACACAAGAACGACCGCCGCTGAAGCACTGTCTTGCCAACACACGAAGCTTCCGAGAGCGTGCTGAACTCGTAGTTCACAGCAGACACAGTTGCGCAGAGCAATACTAACGCTCGGCTCCGAAGCGAAAAGCTGGTATGCATTGCACCTGCTGCCTTCTTATATCGCGCAGTGATCAGCGGCAGCTGGATGCAATAATTGCATGCCAATGTTCATTGGCTCGTTTAGATTACACTCGAAGTAGATTGGTCTATAGAAGCGATATCCCATATTCGTCGGTCACTGACGTGGCGTCGAGAGTAACCGACTGAAAGGGAACTATTATTACATATATTATAAATATTCATCAAATTTAAACAGCTTGAGAAATTGCATTTTTTAAATATGTGATGTAGTTGGGAAAGCAATAACTATGAAAGTGCAATATGGAAAGCATACACTTTAATATGCATTTAAGCTTTATCACAAATACAAGTCTCAAAGTTTACTCAAAAATGAAGATGACTCTTCTGAATCATCTGGGGAGTCTACAAATACAGTAGTTGCAAATAGGCCTGTATTGAAGGCTGTAGTATGCACTGATTACTGTTACGGTTCTAAATCACCTTAGAGGACTATTTACACAAATAATGTCCAGTAACTAGGAGAGGATTAAAGAAGCCAGAGTCATGTGTCCAATTCACTCAATGTATTAATGAAAAAAATGAATTATTTTCTCACAATGTTAACACAATGTAAATGACACAATAAAACAGCGTAGGCCTATGCAAAATAACCAAAACAATATTCTTTGAATCAAAAGATACAAAAATGTTGACATAAGGCAGTGAAAAGGTGTTATTGAGAATACTCAGTCCCAACAAGTCCCAGGTTTCCAGAGAATGTCCACGTAATGAAAGGAAGGCACAGATATCTTCAGACGTCGATCCTAAGACGTGATGTCATCACATTGGAACTCGAACAGACGGTATGTTAGTAGGGATCTTTGTTTGATACTGATAGGGTTAATATGATGTGGTGATAACAGTGAGGCCTGTAGGCCGTATATCTGATCTCACGCTATTTTCTCCAAACTCGCGAGACTTCCGATTAAACTCCGCCCACTCAACAGGCGCAACACTTGAACAGAATACTGAACAACTATAATATTAAAATAAATGTAACTTGACCATGGCCTTTTGCACAAGGCCTACAAAAAATATATATATATGTATATAAAAAAAAATCCTGCTTATAATGTTAATATAGCAAATAATGTTAGATACTATTTATGCTTTTACGAACCTGGTCTCATAAAAATATGTATCTCTGTGTACTTTTTGTGCAACATCATTTTAGATACCTTACTACACGTTTTGCTGCAGTTTCAAAGGGAAATGTCCACTGAGGGGCACTAAAATACGTGTTCACATCGTGAACCACGGCACGTTTTTAATTCATTGATATATGTACATATTGCTGTGTTTTTATTATGTTGCTTCAGGTACGTATTGTGTTGGTTCAGAATTTAACTATCAGAGGACTGTCGCTAAAAGTTAATGCTCTCGTGTTAGAAATGTGCCCTACACCAAACCCAACCCTAAACCTGCCCGTTAGTGTTAACAAATGCAAAACTCATATAACAATGCAATTGTTGATGCAACCGTTCCACAGTTTTAGGGCTTCCTGGAATACAAACAACCATAAAATCAATGGGTCTAAAAATATTTCGACCTTCTGGATCAATGAGAAAGATCATTCTAATGCCGTCATGCATCATGTAGATAAAAAATAGCCTTTTGATTTTATTGAGTGTGGAGCCGTTTTTAGCCCTGTTCTGTTGTAGAAGGGATGCTGTGGCCTTGGACACTTTGATGTAGCCTTCTGTTTCCATTTCATAACATCTAAGTATAGACACATAGAGGATTGTAGTGAGCAAAGTCTTACAGAGCCTTTAAGAACACACAAGATTCGGTAGTGATGTACAGTATAAACAAATTTACAAGCATAATAGATTTTGTTTATTTTATTTTTTGAAGACATTAAGTGCATATGTGCCTTATTTTCCTTAAGCAGAGAGTGAAGGTGAAACTAACCTTTACTCAAATGCTGAAAAACACAGCAATTTTTTTTCTTCTGTTTAATTTACTGTATGCCTATTCTGTAAAAAAAAAAAAAGAATGATATGTCTTGTAATTTTAATTCAAAGTGATAATTAAAAATAGTGTGTATATTTTATTGAAGACATTGTGGTTCAGTGTTGTATAAAAAATATTAAGAATACTAATAAAACCAAGAGATATGTTTCCCTCATTTTTTAAACTTAAAAACTACTCAAAAATATGATGTGTACTACTGTTACCATATATTTTCTAAGTAGATAGCACGTCAATTATTATTATTTTTTTACAGTGTATAGTTTTATGTTTAATTAAAGTCATAATTATTCAAGTCAGTGCAGTTGACATCTATGACGATAAAATGTTTTGAATGGCCATTTTCAACCGCCTGAAGACTTATCTGTACTCCTTGGCATTTGGATGAAATGTATGTCTGTGTTTGTTAATGTGTTTTTGTATTGATTGTGTTTTGAGTCATTTCTTTTATTCTCTTAAATCGCTATATTTACTTCATTTGTATATGTACAGCACTTTGGCATACACTAGCTGTTTTTAAATGTGCTATATAAATAAACTGACCTTGAGCTTGACCTTAGCTAAATATTTTGCTGAAGCACCATCTCAAGTCTTTTTTGTTTGATGCAACAAGCTTTGCTCATCAGCATTTGGCAATTATCTGCCATTCTTCTTCTTATCTCTTCACCTCTCAAGCTCTGTCAGGTTGGATGGGGGCAGATGCACATTTTCAGGTTTCTCCAGAAATGTTTGACTGGGTTCAATCCCAGGGTCTGACTGGGCCACTCAAGGACTTTCGCAGAGTTTTCTATAAGCCACTCTTGCTGTGTGTTTAGGGTCATTGTCCTGCTGGAAGGAGAATCTTCTGCCCGGTCTGAGCTTCTGAATGCTCCAGACAAAGTTTTCATTAAGGCTATCTCAGTATTTTGGTGAGTTTTTTTCTACTCTGATGAGCTACTAGCACACTTTACTTTTGGGATGGTACTCTGCAGGTGATGAGCAGTGCCTGGTTTCCTTCGAACACAATGCTTGGAATTGAGGTTAATCAAACCAGAGAATCTTGTTTCTCACAGTCTGGGGGTCCTCCTAAGTGTATTTTCATGTGTCCTCACTAAAGAGAGGATTGAGTTTGGACACCGTCATAAAGCCCAGATCGGTGGAGTGTTGCAATGATGTTTGTCCTTCTGTAGATTTCTTCTATCTCCACATATGATCATGGAGCTCAACTAGAGTGACCATCAGGTTCTTGGTCACCACTCAAACCAAAGCCCTTCTCCATCAGTTGCTCAGTTTGGCCAGGAGACCAGCTCTATAAAGAGTCCTGGTTGTTTTAAACTTCTTCCATTAAGGGTAACAGAGCTTATGTGTACCTTCAATGAACCAGAATGCTTTTCTGAAATCTTCTCTAGATGTGTGGCTTGACGGAAACCTGTTTCTGATCTCTAAAGGCAGCCATTTTGACCTCAGGATTTGGTTTTTGCTCTGAAATGCATTATTAGCTGTTAGACCTATTATTAAGACGTGTGCCTTTCCAAATCATACCCATTCAATTGAATTTGACACAGGTTAACTTCACTTGAAGTGTAGTAACATCTATAAGCAATATGAATGCTCCTGAGATAATGAATATGAATACTTATGCAGTGGAATAATGTGTTAAGTGTTTTAATTGTAAAAAAAAATTGCAAAGATTTAAAAGACTTTTTTTTGTTGTTGCTTTTTTGCTTTACCATTATGGTGTATGGGTTGTAGATTGATGTGGAAATGAAAGTAATTCAAATCAGTTTATCATAAGGCAGCAACATAACAAAAGGTGAAAAAAAATGAAGGGGTGTGAATACTTTCTCAATGCACTGTATTAAATCTTAATTTTTGATTAGTAACATGCATTACTAAGAACTTTATATGGACAACTTTAAACTTTAAACTCTAAATATTTTCTAAATATTTAGACCCCCCCCTCCCCACCCCCCCCTTCAGATTCCAGATTTTCAAATATTGTCCTATCCTAATTATCAGTGGAAAGCTTGTGTATTCAGCTTTCATTTGATTAATAAATCTTTAAATAAATTATGACTGGTTTTGTGGTCCAGGGTCACATATTTATGTTGCAGTCTATTAAACAGAAAACACAGCTTACAGAATAACTTGTTATGATTCAATTTGAAATCAGTGGGCGTCCACCAGGGGCGATTCTAGGATTTTCATTTTAGGGGGGCTCAGCCCCCAATGAGTGTATGATGTAAAAAAAAAAAAATTTGTTTATGCTCTAATGCTCATTATTAACTATTTTCATTCATCCAGTAACATGCACATGGCACAGTTTTCTGATCAATGAGGTACCGGATGTGTGTTATTTAGGGGGGTTCGGGGGCATGCTCCCCCGAGAAAATTTTGATTTCTCTGATCTACATATGTGCATTTTAAGATGTTTTGAAGGCCAAAAAAATTGGATGACAATAGCTTTAAAACCATGTGCGGGCAGCTGTTTTTTTTCTCACCTCATCAGCATCACACTCTTTTTCTCTTGGTTTTTATCTTGCTCTGTCTTTTCCCTCGTAAAGCTGAGCTTTGACTGATATAGGCTTTTTATTTTTGTCTGTCAGTGAAGAAAGTAAACATAGGGTCAACTGATAGGTTGATTTATGAATCATTTTCTCAGACAAAGCTACCAGGAAAGCTAGGTAACTAAGTCCATCAACAATGAAATATAAATTATTTAATTTTTTAAGCTTTTTAGCCTTTGTAATCAACAATACGGTTGGTTATTCACCAAGTCACCCCGTGAAAATCTATTTAATTTCAAATCATTTAACTAACCAGCTAAACGTGTATTAATGTAACTGTCTATTGGCAATATGATTAATCTGTTCTATATTTATTTCTATTTATTAAAAATAACAACATTAATTATCAATTTGCCACTTCTATAAATCAAGTACTTAAAAGAAAATCACAAATCCCTTTTACTCTTTCTCTAATATATGTATGTACACTCCTCCTGATTCATTATAACTTAATAAAAAACTATATTTATTAATACAAAACAAAAAAACTCCAAAATAATGATGTTCTCTCTCTGGGCCATCTAGTGCTTTCAGATAATGATGTGGATGTCACGGAGTGACTTTGTAAGGGCGGAACTAAAAGAACGGAGATTGGTTCCGCCCGGACCATAATCCTCAAACACCGGTTACTTCCGGGAACTCCGGGGAAGGAAATTAGGGTTTCATTGATCGCAGGTGGCTAGATGAACAGGGCGATCGCGGATTGGGCAGTGTGGAGAGAGGGAGGAGTATAAAGAGGGCCTCAGAAACTGCAGAGAGAGTTGTTTTATTCCAGTCGATACGGCGAGTGAGTTGGAGGGTTTGGGCAAGGGCAGCGGAAAGAAGGCGGAGGAATATTGTTGGCTGGGCGAAGACGGAGACAAGGGTTTGGCAGAAACAGAAACCGGGCTGAGTATTGGGATGTCTATCTAACTGTGAAATGCTCTATGGACATGTGTAACGAATTCTGAGTGGTTGAGAACAGGAAGACTCACCGGAAATATCGCTGAAGGAGGCCCTTTGTGGACAGGTCACGTGGCAGCAGGAGAAGTATCCAGGAGCTATAAAGAAGAGGGAAAAGAGACCTCGTGTTAGTAACAGTGTGAGTACTCCAAACCATCATACAGCAGCATAATTATCCGGAGTGAACTATCTGTGAGCCTTTTTGTGAGTTTTTGGCATAGTAAGTGAGCGGCCCCACCGTGGAGGAGGATTGTGGGTGAGCCGGGACCAGGAGTGAGAGAAGACGTTGGGGTGTCGTGGCGGCGACGTTCAAATCTGAATATTCTTTGCATCAGTGTTCTCACGATTTCCAGGACGAGTCTTTGGTCAGACGGGGGGTTGACCCTAAATTCACCAAGAGTGTGTGGAGTGCAGTGGGTGAGCCTTTGTCCTTTGCTGTGAGTGTATACACTTGAAAATTGCAGTGTTGTGCTGTATTTGTGTCGTCAAAAACCACCTTTCAGGCCCGACGAAATCCTGTGGAGGAAGTGAGTACTGAGGCGGGCGAAGAAAACAACATCTCTAATTAGATGCCGTCGATGACATCCTGACCCTTCTACCCCACGTAACGGAGGTGGGAAACAAATTCAAGTAAGAACAGTGTGGATATAGTGGGAAGTAGTAATGGTGAGGAGTTGGCTGCTGGAGGAGGAAATCAGCTGTGTGTGTATTATTACCTGCTGTGGAGTTCTTCAAACATTCGCCCCTGTCTAGAAGACTCACCCTGTTGGTTGGCAGAAAGGAGAGGGAAGCGTCCGACCAACCAGTGTAGCACACCCTGGGTGTAACAACTTACCTGTGTGTGACATCAGCGGAGGCCGTGTTCGGCCCAACGCAGCAGCAGCTTTCGACCCACATCTCTATCAGCAGTTGGTAAACCTCAGAAAAGGAACGTCTGACGTCTATTTCCCCAAAAGGTGTGAGTAACATCCCTTTCTGCTTCCCTGTATATTCACCGTAAGCTATTGCCCAAAGCTAAAGCCAGCATATTGTGTTGTACATTCGCCTGAATGCCCAGAGTGAAGTCCCAGTTACCTGTGATGTACTTACCTTATGCCCAAAGCTAAAGCCAGCATATTGTGTTGTACATTCGCCTGTATGCCCAGAGTGAAGTCCCAGCTACCTTTGATGTACTTACCCTATGCCCAAAGCTAAAGCCAGCATATTGTGTTGTACGTTCGCCTGTATGCCCAAGTGAAGCCTCAGTTGTCTTTCCTACAGACTTACCTGTGCCCCGAGCAAAGAGCTAGTGGCCCCTCTGTCCACCGTCCATGTCCAGTCCTGTCATACTTACTGGTATGTTCTTGTGCAGATCTAGCAGGTCCCTTTGAAGTGTCTACCTGCACGTCGACCCGTTACTCAGGATACAGAAACCGAAAACACCTCCCATACACTTACCAGTACGGTCTCAGTCGGGTCCCGACAGCCATTGTGCAGCTCCACCAGCATCCGGACGACTGGGAGTCCAACCCGCTGGGCCGCCTTGGAGTTCGCCACGGGAAGCAGCAGGTATCCACCGTGCATTCAAACTCTAAATACTTACCACTTGTATCCGATACGTCCAGGAAAAGGAGGTGGAAACTAGGGAGGGGCGTGACTCACGACATCTGTGGTCCGCTCCAACCTGTGACAGATTTTGGCGTAGTCGGCAGGGTTTCACCTCGGGTTGAGCGACCAAGGTTCCCCCAATGGCCGACAACGAGCTACCAGAGGCCCTACCCCAAGTCATGCCAGTGTTTATGGGGAACGCCTGGATCCAGAAGTACGGCGGAACTGAGTCTGAAGTACGATTAGCCGAATGGAAAGCTCAGATCGAATATTTGGCCGGGATTCAAGGGTTGAGTGCGGCACAGCAGCTGCAGTTTGTTCTTAATTCTCTAGAGGGGGAAGCACGGCGGGAAGTCCAGGCCGCCCCAGAAGCCATCCGAGCCACCACTCAAACCGTCTTCCAGTTCTTGATGGAACAATATGGCGACACCACCCCAGTAGCTGTCCTTAGAGCACAGTTTTTTAACTGTAAACAAGGCCCCCGACAACCTATCAGAGCTTTTGCATTGCGACTGTGAGAGCAGTTTACGAGGCTACAAGGGAGTCAAGATCATGGTCTCGGGGACGGAGAGACAATTTCTGCTGGGATTGAAAGAAGGCCCAGTACGACAGAGCTTGCGAGTGCAGTTCCGAAGAGATCCTGAGCTTACCTTCGAGGACCTGAAGAAGGAGGCGGTGGCTCTGGAGATCGATCAGGCCGAAGTAAAAGACCCCCCTGTGTGTGCGGCAGTAAGTGGCACTGCAACGGCTGTTCCAGAAGCAGCAGACTGGAAACAGGCCCTGAAGTTGGAACTCCTCAAAGATGTCCATGAACAAATGACTGAGTTATCTAAGACCCTTTTGGAGGAACTGCGACGCGGCACTTCGAGGCAAGAGGTAAGGCCTGCCCCCCGAGACCGTGTGTATTCAGATGGTGGCCAAGACCCAGGAAGGCGACCTAGCCGGCCTACCCACCCTCGATTCGAGTGGGATGAACAGGGGCGACCGATTTGTAACCGTTGCGGAGAACCGGGCCACTACAGTCGACAGTGTGGTCCCCGAAGAGGCTCGGAGGGGGGTTTTTAGGTCGACCGGCCACAGTGGGTCGTGTGGTCGGGACCCCCTTGGATGACCCATCTATAGAAGCTGGCTCGAAGGACAAGATGATTGGTGGAGGTCCAAGTGGGTGGCATCAAGGTACGTTGTCTCGTTGACACTGGATCACAAGTCACCCTATTTTCTGAGAGTCTGTCACAAGAGTTGTTTGGGAAACAGAACGTGCAAGGAACAGAGGCCCCCTGGCTCACCCCTAAAAGGGAGCAAATGGGTTAGACATCCCCTTTATTGGCTACAGACTAGCGGACTTGGAAATTCACGGAGTTGTCGTGCCCCAGAAAGGAGTGATTATCATCCAAGACCACTGCTTGGGAACTCATAGAGCCCTCATAGAGCCCTCCTAGGTATGAACGTCCTCTCGGAGTGTTGGGAGGAATTATTTCGGGCTAAGCCCGCTCAGAAAATACCGCCTGCAGAACGACAAGAATGGGAACGTGTTGTGGCTGATTGTCGCCGGGTCCAGATGACCAGGGGCCGAAGGGGCCGGGAAGAGACTGGTCGAGTAGCTTGCCGCTATGCACTGTCCGTACCGGCCCGAAGTGAGGCCATAGTATGGGTAAGGGTCCCCCAACAAGAACACGGGCCAGAAGGCTGGGTACTGGTAGAGCCCCATCTGGATTGTCAGGATGTGGAAGTGGCCCGAGGACTGGCGGTGGTCCGCCGAGGACGAGTTCCGATAAAGGTACGAAATGAGAAGCCCTGTGCCATACATCTACACAAACACCAACGTTTGGCAAGAGTGACGATGGTGGAGCCCCATCAAGTGCGAGAAGAAAGGGACATGAGTTTCCGCCAGGTATGCCCTACAGTGGTCAAAGTGGGCCTGACTCAAGTAGACTCGCCCGCCAGGACGGCTGGGGAAGAAGTGCCTGGCCATCTATTGGGCGAATCCCTACGAGGAGAGGAATTGGAGCAGACTCAGACACGTAAGCTACAGGAACTTCTAAGGAAGTGGCAGCATGTCTTCTCTGCCCATGATGAAGATTACGGATGTACGAACATAGTGAAACATCGGATCCCCACGGGAGAAGCCGGACCCAGTCGTGAGAGATATCGCCCGATACCACCTACCTTATATACCGAGGTTCGGACTCTGCTGCAAGGTATGCTCGACCAAGGGATCGTTCGAGAAAGCAGCAGCCCGTGGGCGGCTCCTATTGCACTGGTGCAGAAGAAGACCGGGGCCTGGAGGTTCTGTGTCGACTACCGAAAACCGAACCAAGTGACTAAGAAGGATGCCTTTCCATTACATAGGATTGAAGACTCACTCGCCGGCTTAACAAAATCAGCTTGGTACTCCACTTTGGATTTGGCCAGCGGATATTGGCAGGTGCAGGTGGAAGAGGTAGACCGGGAAAAGACCGCCTTCACGACCCCGTTTGGTCTTTTTGAATGGGACCGGATGCCCTTCGGCCTTTGTAACACCCCAGCCACGTTCCAGCGGCTCATGCAACGGTGTTTGGGAGGTCAGTTGATGGAGTCCACACTCGTATATCTTGATGATGTGATTGTCTATTCCCCAGACTTTGAATCCCATCTGCAACATCTGGAGAAGGTCTTTCAGGCGATGGAGAGGTATGGGTTGAAGCTCCAACCAGACAAGTGCCACCTGCTGCGGAGAGAGGTCAAGTTTTTGGGCCACTGTGTGAGTGCCGCGGGGGTTTCTGTGGACCCGGAAAAGGTAGCAGCAGTACGAGAATGGAGTGCCCCAAAGACTGTGAGGCAAGTGAGATCATTCTTGGGCTTTGTGGGATACTATCGACGGTTTATCAAAGATTTTTCTAAGATCGCAAGACCCTTGAATCAGCTGCTGTCCGGGACGGGACGCCATCGAGGCCGCGGGTCCCCGGCCATTACATGGAGTCCCGAGTGTGAGACTGCCTTTCAACGGCTGAAGCAGGAGCTGTTGCAGGCCCCGATTTTAGCCTACGCGGACTTCACTAAACCCTTTGTTCTTTACACAGATGCCAGCAACCTCGGCTTGGGGGCAGTACTAGCCCAACAGCAGGAGGGAGTGGAACGGGTCATCGCGTATGCTAGTCGGAGTCTTCATCCCGCGGAGAGGAACGATACCAATTTTAGTTCCTTCAAACTGGAGTTGTTGGCATTGAAGTGGGCACTCAGCGAAAAATTTAAAGACTACCTCTGGGGCGCTCAGGTAACAGGGGTCACCGATAACAACCCGCTTGTGAACCTACAGACAGCGAAGCTGGGGGCTGTGGAGCAGCGGTGTGTGGCCCAGCTAGCAAATTATGATTACCAGCTCCAGTATCGGCCTGGGCGAGAGCACACCAACGCTGGCGCCCTGTCCCGACTCCCGGTGGTGGGGAATTTGAGTCCATCAGGTCCAGTATCGGACCAAGGAGAGGAGGGGTATATGGTAGGCGTGGTGGAAGCGCCTGGAGGACAGCGAGAGGTGGTGCCCGTGAGTTGGGGATGGGACCCCCGCCGATGGAGGGAGAGGCAACAGGGAGACAGAGAGGTGAGGACCCTGAGTCAATGGCTGGAACAGGGCCGAAGGCCAACGCCGGCGGAAAGACAAGCCCAAGTTGGAACAGGACGAAAGTTGCTGGGGCAATGGACGAAGCTCAAGTTGAGAGATGGAGTACTGTGCAGAATCATCAGAGATCCGGGGCTAGATGAGGAGATCTGCCAGATTGTGGTACCAGAAAATCAGGTACGAGCTTTATTAGCGGCTTACCATGACCAGCTGGGGCACCAAGGACAGGAGAAAACGGTGTCCCTTCTGCGCCGACACTTCTATTGGCCAGGACTAGAGGCATCAGTGAGTGCTTTCATCCAGGCGTGCCCCCGATGTACTCTATTTAAATCCAGGCAAGAGGCCAGAGCACCGATGGTCTCTGAAGTACCCTAAAGTACTTCAGTAAACCCTAAAGTAAACCCTAATCATAACCTTAATCCTATAGTATGTTGTAAATTAATATTATTCAGTACTTATTTGATTCATTAGTTTTTAACAATGATGCATTAAAATACAGTATAACTGTATGTTAAAAATGCTTGAAGATAATATAATATTAATTAAATTAAAAGGCCTTAAAAACAGAGATGTATGAGTATTTCTTAACACATTTTCGTACATTAAAAAACTCTTAGTAATAAAATCAAATAAATAATTTAAATCATTTGCTTTAGAGATGTAAACTTTGAGTTAACATACTATAAACTGTATTGTGTTATTTGTGTGGACATACAGTGGAACGAAATGAATATACTATATATAAGTCTTTGCCTATACTTAAAAAAAAAAAAAGAAATACAGACTATATGAATGCCTCACATAAGTACGTCAAGCAGCTGGCTGGGAAACAGTGCAAGATGATTTGTAGTCCATGAGCATGTAAACATACACATTTTACTGAGTCTTTTTTGAATTTATGTACACACAGTAGTGTATGAAAAGTGTCCAGTGCACATAGAGGACAGTGTGTTACTACAGGTGGTTTGTACAGGCCCACTCACCTGTATGTAGCACACTTCAAAATGGCACAAAAATGATGTGTGATGTGGTATGGTTGGGGGGTGTTTGGGGGAGGGGTGGAGGAGGTGAGATGGTCCATGTTTCAGGATGTAGGGGGTTTGTGTAGGGTTTGAGCAGAGGGCGGGGTTATTTGAGTTCAGGGTTCTCACAGCCTGGGGGAAAGTGATGTTGAGCAGTCTGCTGGAGCGGGCTATAATGCTCCGGTACTGTCTTCCTGATGGTAGGAGCTGGAAGAGACTGTGGGAGGGATGGGTGGGGTCTTTCACGATACTGTTGGCTTTGCTGGAGCATCGTGTAAGAAAAATGTCCAGGATGGATGGGATAGGGGCCCTGATGAACTTTGCAGCTTTGTTCACTGTCCGCTGGAGTCTTGTGGTCTGCTGCACTACAGTTCCTGTACAAGACAATGAAGCAGCTGGTCAGCACACTCTCAATGGTTCCCCTGTAGAATGTTGTGAGGATGGGTGGAGGGAGCCGGCGGAGAAAGTGTAGGCGCTGTTGTGCCTTATTGGAGAGTGTCATGGTTTTGGTGGGCCAGGTGAGATCCTCTGTGATGTGAACCTCTAAAAATGTAGTGCTGCCGACTCTCTACACAGTCGAGCTGTCGATGGTCAGTAGGGGGTGATCAACAGAATTTCTCCTGAAGTCCATCACAACCACCTTTGTCTTACTCCCATTGAGCGATAGGTTGTTAGTGCCACACCATTCAGCCAGCTGTACTACTTCCTCTCTGTAGTGTGTTTCATCACTGTTGCTGATGAGACCTACTACAGTTGTGTCAACCGCAAACTTGATAATGTGGTTGGAGCTGAACTTGGCAGTGCACTCATGGGTCAGTAGCGGGCTGAGCACACAGCCTTGTGGAGCACCTGTGCTCAGTGTGGTAGTGCTCGAGGTGTTGTGGCCGATACAGGCTGACTGAGGTCTTCCAGTTAGAAAGTCCAGGATCCAATTACAGAGGGAGGAATTTAGGCCCAGCAAGTTTAATTTATTAAGTATATTCTTTAAAAATATATTATTTCTTAAATGATTACTCATTTTAAAGGGAAGCTAAAGTGTACCTTTTCACGTTTTGTACTTTTTTCATTTCAGTTCACTCAAAAAATGTATATTTTCAGAAAAGAAAAATGGTACAAAATGTATGTCACAGAGGTTTTGTCAACAAATGATTATGAAGAGATAAAAAAGTGCATTATGGCTATCATTAAACAGTCTGAAATAAAATGTACTATTCATGTAAACAATGTATATTGGGAGAAAGAGGAAAAAAAAACTTTTTAATAAAATCTACAATATAATAATTTCAAATAATTCAATTCATAGTGAATAAGGAGAAAATTATCCATTTTAAACTGCTATTTTCTATACATCAGCAGCTTTTAATTGTGCATCTTCAACAATTACTTATTTTATTTTTTATTTTTTTTGTTTCACAGATGAAAGAAAGTCATGGGTTTGGAACAGTATGAGGACGAGTAAGTGAAGCCAAAAATGTATTTTTGGGTGACCCTGCCCTTTAACACTCAAACTCACCGCTTCTAAAGACTTCTGGTGTCAGCAATAATTTTAGCACGATAACACCGATAACCCAGCAGCTGAACGAGATAAGCGGTGAAGGAACAGACAGGGCAGAGCAGCAGCAGATGAAAAAAGAAAGGGAGAAAGAAAATAGAGAAACAGACAGAGGGCAACAGGAGGCCTTGACCTCTGCTGATCCTCCTGAAATGATAAACAGACAATTAACTGGTCAATTCTACCTCTCTTTCTGTGTGTGTGTGTGCGGCAAGGACCAATGAGCCAAATGCCCTGCCTGAGGACGGTCATTCCCATTACACACACACACTCGGCCATCCACCTCCAGGGGCCCATTCTATAGTCACCACGCGACTGCTTCTTGGCACCTTCCATTATTTAGAAGGCCCTCAAACGAGGCAGCTCATTGGCAGTCCACTTATATGAAAAGGTGAGGAGCTACAACACACCTACTTGACTCCCTTTGAACATGCATGTGTGTGTGGGTGGGTGTCTGTGTGTGCGGATGGAGGGGAATAGAGGCTTGAATGCTTAAATAGATTGTTTGGTGCCTCTCAGATGTTTTCTATTACTATTCTCGGTTGGGTTCAAGTGCATCGAGCGTCCTTTGGCGCATGTGTTTAGGGGAACGCAAGCAGTGACGCTAAACAGCAAGGACGTCCTGAGGATAAAGGCAGGACAACTCGTACGGTTCCAGTATGGTAGTAAGTAAACACAGATCGATAATAAACATTTTCTCCCATCCGGTGTGATGTGCAGAATCAGTGATAGCACTAAAGAACATACTGAATGTTATGTGTTCAGACAATGAAATGCATGTTGATTGCAATAAAAAAAAAATATTATAGTTTAAATTTATATAAAATGTAATTAGCCGAACTTTGCTTTTTTGATCCACAAGCAGGAATTAAGTATATAAATCTTTATAATCAAATTCATGATTATTAAAAAGGCATTTATGGTAACCTAAAATATACTTTAAAGTAATTTCTATTTAACCTTGTATATCATGTATTTATGTATATTTATAATAATGAAGTTGTGATTTAATACATTTACAAAATTATACATTTAAATGATGTACATTAAAGGAAAACTGTTCAATTGAAATTAGTACAGTTCATGGTAAAACTTTATTTTAAGGTCTCTTTTGTACATGTTACATGTACTTACTATTATAATAACAATCAATTATGCATAGTTGCATGCATGTAACCCTACGCCAAACCATAATCCTAACCCTAACCATACAGTAAGTACATGTATTAATATTACTCTATAAAAGTACTGAATAATTAATAATTACACTGTTACATGGACACCTTAAAATAAAGTGTAACCCAGTGCACTTATTGTAGTGGATTAAGTATCATCCTAGATTTTTTTCCTACATTCAAGAATTCATTTCATTTAGATATGTCACAATAGTAAAGAAAAGATGATTGCAATTTCCATTTCATGCCGATACTGAGAGTAGTTCAGTGTACAAGAAAAGCACATTATTTGCACGCATGAGTGAATCCATGGCATCAGTTGTTGGTTGAGAGCTCTAGTGCTGGTAGGGGTCAGGAGGACATCAGCTCTGCTGGGAGTCTGTAGAGAAGGTGCCGCTTCAGCAGCTGATAAGATGTTCTGCCTCATGCTCAGTCACAGAAGAGCTGAAGATTAGACCTGAGAATTAATGAGATCAGCTGTATTCTAGCAAGTTACCTCTGTCCAATGACACAGTACATACATGTGAAGTCCTCTAGAGAGTGTGTGTCCATTTATAGCCTCATATATAAAGGATATTCAAAATGTCTGCAATAGCAAATTACTGTTTATAACTATCAGTTCAGCTAGTGGCACTACTTGAACAAACGTGCTAAACTGAGATTAATAACACATCAAATTGTGTGGCTTTTTGAAGAGAGATGCAATGATCTTGTCATTAACTAAAATTAAAACCATAAAAAAATAATAATAATAAATAAATCCTTAATTTAAATAAAATTAACATGAATTAAGACTTAAAGGGGTCATATACGTCATATGCATCATATCTATCATATATATCGGGGGTCATTAAAGGACTTAAAGGGGTCATATATATATCGATTTAAATGTTTCCCTTTGGAGTGGTACAAGCTCTTAGTGCATAAAGAAGACTTGTAAAGTCACAAAGACTAAAGACACAAATCCAAGGAGATATTCTTTATAAAATTTAAGACTTGTAAATGCCCTCCTAAAACGCGTCATTTAAACACCCATCCCCAACATGTCCACATCACTGTGTGCGAAGATTTGCATAACACCGCCCAGATGTTTACAAAGAAACAAGGCGCAACTTTTATTCTCTTTGTAGTATTACTGTTGCCGCCATCTTGTGGAGACGCTGTGTTTTGTTGTGAAAGTGAAACTACTTTGTTTTGGGCTATATATATATATATATATATATATATATATATATATATATATATATATATATATATATATATATATATATATATATATATATATATATTTAAAGAATTTGCCACTGATGATTCAAATGCCAGTTTCACCAGTGTAGAGTAGCGCTTGTTGTTTGTCGTTTCTCTGATCACAAATGCAGACATGGTTTTATTGTTTATGTAGTGCGATACAAACCTGTAAAAACACAGTATAAATCATTATAATCAATAATTATGTCCCCAGTGGATGCAACAAATGCCTCGTTTATGATGGGTTTTATTGGTTTTGTCACTTCGCACCGGGACACGGCATCACAGTATGTTAAGGGGTGTAACATTTCCTTCACACTATTGAGGTATTCAGCCAATCACATCAAACTGGATAGCTGGCCAATCAGAGCACACCTTGCTTTTCAGAACGATTAACTTTTTAAAAATCAATGCGTTTCAGAAAGGCGGTGCATAAAGGAGCAACAATAATGTACATTATGTGGAAAATAATGTGTCTTAATTTTTTTACTTAAATCACACATTGCATTACACCAAATACACAACATAATGTTCTTTTTAGCAATGTCATATGACCCCTTTAAACTTATTTGGTAGTTGCCAAGACAACATTTCTCATTCATTATTTACTGGCTGGGGATGAATAAATAAATAAATAAATAATGCATGTACAACAAGTTTCACTAATAATTACAAAAGAAATGAAAACACAGTGAATTCAATGTGATTTTTTTTCTTTTTGTATAACATACAATTACTTTTCTTTATTTACAACTTAGATTTTTTTTCTTGTACAACAAGAAATAAAAATGAACGAATTAATTAATTAATAAAAGTACACATATATTTACATTTTGATTACTTAAAAGTTCACTGTTGCATTTTCATTTTTTAAGAAAGTGCAATATTTTTAGGTTATTATTTTTAATAAAAACTTAAAAACATTGAAATGAAATACATATTAACTGAAATAAAATAATTGTTTTATTTCAGTGAGTTGCTAAGCATAATTTCCCATTTTAGTGAACTAAAAAGTACAACTTAATAAAAGCTATATAGACATTAAATAATAATAATTACAATAAAAATAAATTACAATACTTTTGTGCTGCTGTGTAAAGGCACTTGGAGAGGATGGTATACTGATAGATTCATGATCAAGTCCTGAGGACCATTGCCCAAGCTATCAGCGCAGGAGTAGAAATGGCAAAGAGGTTGTGACCCTCCAAGCAGAGAATTGTTTTTGTCAGGGCTGGGGAGCAGCCTAAATCTACTAAAAGGGAATCTGCGGGCACGCTGGACTCTGCAAGGGACTGGCAGCTGTTAATGGACCTGGAAAGGCAGCTGAAGTTTCCTAGCAATATCGCAGTTACCACCCTGTGACCAGACATCGTCCTTGTGTCTGAATCCACTAAACAAGTTGTGTCGCTGGAACTAACAGTCCGGTGGGAAGATCACTTGGTAGTAACCTTTGAGATGAAACTCTCCAACTATGCAGGGCTGGTTAGTGACTGTAAGCAGCCAGGATTGAGAGCGAGGAGTATCCCGGTGGAGGTTGGATGTACAGGATTTGCAGCATATTCCTTAGCCAGAACCTACATAGAGCTCTCTAAAAATTAGAAATCTAATTCAAGACATTAACAAAACCATACTAGAATATCGATGATACTAAAATTATTATTGAAAGAGGAAAAAGAACAAGTCATGGTCTAAAGAAAATAGTAAAACCTAGTTCACATATCTGGTGTGTGTAAATTGCGTACAAGTCAATACAACCAATATGAAATGCTATTATTTCAGAGAACTAATCAGTAAAGTTCTCTATTTTACTATTATAGTTAATAATAAGTACATGTAACATCTCAGTAAGAAAATGTTCATTTATCATCTCCAATTATTCGAGACATGCAGGCAAATGTTTTCTCCTTTCAGAATGAAAAGCAATTTAAGATAACACAATTGACGTGGTCCTGGTTGGTTTTTCATCAAATCTGACCAAATCTGTTGTGTATATAAGATAATTCAGACGTGAAGAAGTATATGTACAAATGAGAAAAAGCTAGAGAGATGCTGAGAAAAGAGTTTTTCTAAAATAGTATTTTCTTACTGAACATTAAGTGCTGGGTTAGTGCACACTCAATTCCTTCCTCCACTCTCCCCATCAAAATCACTCAGATTCGCTCATGTAAAACATGATTTCTAATTGCTATATTTAATATGTTAATGATTTAATTATTCTTTTGATTAATTTGAATGAGTGAGTGGCAGTTGTTTGCTGATGAGCTGCGCACAACATTGGGTTTAGAAAGACAAACTAGAGTCGTGTTTAGAAAGACAAACTTGTGCGCTGGGAGAAAGGCTACAGTAAAGTCAGAGGAGCTTTTAGTCAATCATTTAGAGCTCATTGTTAATGGTTTATCCTTAATCTGGCCTGCAGATAAATGTTCATCTTTAATGTCATCCCATTGTCCTCTGTCAGGTGGTTTCACTAGGAATCTGCTTGATAGGTGATCTGACCAATCATAAAGCAGAAGCTGCCATTATGTCCAACAAACGAACAAACCAGAAAGGAGAGTAGAATAATGTCGGTGGATTTGAACTTGAAAAATGGTGTGTACTGACATTTTTCCGCAGCTGAAACAAGATGCCTCTGGTGTTCATTCATATTTATTTCATGCTATAACTAGTAAAGAGGAAGAGATGATCGATTCACAAGACGCTTGAACTAAGGCGCTACAGCAATCTGTCAACACACATTAAAGAGAAACAAAATGGTATTATTGTTTGAATTTCTTTAAAAAAATATAGATTTGAAAGCTTAGACTTTCCTACCCAAAGTAACTTGCTCTGTCCTGTTGCCAGTTTCTTCTTTGCTCTGAAATTATTATTTTTTTATTAGTAGTATTATTATTTTAATTTTTTTTGAGAACATGTGTGGTGTGAGAGTGGAATGGCTTGTAGGACATAGTAACAATAACTAATTCAGTATCTCAGAAAATTAGAATATAACTTAAGACCAATACAAAGAAAGGATTTTTTAAAATCTTGGCCAACTAAAAAGCATAAAAATGAAAAGTATGAGCATGTTCATCACTCAATACTTAGTTGGGGCTCCTTTTGCCTGAATTACTGCAGCAATGCGGCGTGGCATGTAGTCGATGGCACTGCTCAGGTGTTATGAGAGCCCAGGTTGCTCTGATAGTGGCCTTCAGCTGTTCTGCATTCTTGGGTCTGACATATCGCATCTTGCTCTTCACAATACCCCATAGATTTTCTGTGGGGTTAAGGTCAGGCGAGTTTGCTGGCCAATTAAGAACAGGGCTACCATGGTCCTTAAACCAGGTACTGGTAGCTTTGGCACTGTGTGCAGGTGCCAAGTCCTGTTGGAAAATGAAATTTGCATCTCTATAAAGTTGGTCAGCAGCAGGAAGCATGAAGTGCTTACGGCTGCTTTGACCTTGGACCTCAGAAAACACAGTGGACCAACACCAGCAGATGACATGGCACCCCAAACCATCACTGACTGTGGAAACTTTACACTGGACCTCAAGCAACGTGGATTGTGTGCCTCTCCTCTCTTCCTCCAGAATCTGGGACCCTGATTTCCAAAGGAAATGCAAAATTTACTTTCATCAGAGAACATATCTTTGGACCACTTAGCAGCAGTCCAGTACTTTTTGAAGCGAGACACTGATGCTGTCTGTTGTTCAAGAGTGGCTTGACACAAGGAATGCGACAGCTGAAACCCATGTCTTGCATACATCTGTGCGTAGTGGTTCTTGAAGCACTGACTCCAGCTGCAGTCCACTCTTTGTGAATCTCCCCCACATTTTTGAATGGGTTTTGTTTCACAATCCTCTCCAGGGTGCGGTTATCCCTATTGCTTGTACACTTTTTTCTACCACATCTTTTCCTTCCCTTTGCCTCTATTTTAATGTGCTTGGACACAGAGCTCTGTGAACAGCCAGCCTCTTTTGCAATGACCTTTTGTGTCTTGCCCTCCTTGTGCAAGGTGTCAATGGTCGTCTTTTGGACAACTGTCAAGTCAGCAGTCTTCCCCATGATTGTGTAGCCTACAGAACTAGACTGAAAGACCATTTAAAGGCTTTGCAGGTGTTTTGAGTTAATTAGCTGATTAGAGTGTGGCACCAGGTGTCTTCAATATTGAAACTTTTCACAATATTCTAATTTTCTGAGATGCTGAATTTGGGATTTTCCTTATGAAGCTATAAAGATCAAAATTAAAAGAAATAAACATTTGAAATATATCAGTCTGTGTGGAATGAATGAATATAATATACAAGTTTCACTTTTTGAATGGAATTAGTGAAATAAACTTTTTGATGATATTCTAATTATATGACCAGCACCAGCACAAAAAAAGCATTCCAGATTGCACCTGTTTGTTTTCGAAATAAAGCATATTAACTATTTAAAAAAATAAAAGATACATGTGTCTTACTAATGATTCTGTTAAAATGTCATATACTGTATGCAAGTAAAATCAACCATGTTGGCATTGTATTACACAACTAACAAAAGTGATGCAAATAGTACTCTGTATATGACTGAGGAAGTCCTGCCATTTTTTTGACTCCTTTGCACATTTTATAACCTTATATTGAGTTATCACCTGGTAAAAAAGACCACCATATGTACACACAGAGAATGGCTGCATTTACCCCAGCACCCATCTGTTTTTGATGTTTGGTAAGTTTGCAAAATATATGTCTTAAAAGTTGTTCGATCAGGTTGTGATTGAATCCTTTTGCCTTTTGTTTTGTATATTTAGGTTCACTATTAAAATGGCAGTGTAAACACTAAGCAAACCAGGACTAAAAGTAGCATGAACTTTTTGTGGTCCATACCTAATGAACCAAGTGAACTGAACAAATGTGAACAAACTTTAATTCTTGAGCATTGGATGTTATGGATTAAACTATCCATTATCATTTATTTTAAAATGAATGTACATCACTAAGCACATATATAGTGAATGCATTGTAAATGCAAAACCTCTAAGAATTGTCAGTTTACTTACAGTAATGTTATCACTTGTAATCACTATCAAATGTGTTTAGGCTATTTTTAAATAACTTTTTTCGCTTTTTTTTGTTTGTTTGTTTTTAGTCTGTACTGTGTATGTTTTTTGTTGTTGTTTTTTTTCATGGAAACATTTAATTATTTCTTATTGAATGTTTTAGTGAGAGTTACGACTCAGGCCTCTGTGGCTCTCTCCGACAGCCACCGGAGGGCACCTTCACCGGAATACTGACATTTCTTATGTACTACATTACCAAGCGGCCCCATACCTCGGACTAATCACTGCCAGGTGTTCCTCATTCCATGGCCTATTTAAGCTGCAGCCAAACACACACACAGTGCGAAGTCTTGTTTTGCCTGTCTGACATTTCTGAGCGTTTATCCCTGCCTGCCTTTCCATGTATTACCTTGAACTGTTCTGACCCTGACGATTCTCTGCCGCCTGCCTTACTGACCCTTTGCTCTGCCCACGACTTGTCTACTGTCTGCCGCCTGCCCCGATTCAAGCCTGGTAATTGACCGTGTCTTTGATTGTCTCTATCACTGACGCTGTTGTCTGAAGCCTGCCTGTTATCACTACGAGTTCTTAATAAACATTGCACATGGATCCGAATGTCTCTGACTCCTCGTTACAGAAGACTTCGCCACCTCAGGATCCAGAGATGTTCTCCCAGTTATCCTCCGAGGTTTCTGGTCAGGCCTTCGTGCTGGTCACACATCAACAACAGCTACAGAGACTCACCTCTCTCACAGAGGAGCTAGTAAAGACGCTACAAACTCTCCATGTGACCGCCCCAGCAGTGAGTTCAACACCAGCCGCCACGCTCGACACTACCGTCTCGACTCACGCATCTCATGGCATCCGTCTCTCACTTCCAAAAAGATTTGACGGTTCCCCAAGCAAGTGCAAGGGCTTCCTAATGCAATGCTACATCTGCATCAACCAGCAACCCCTCACTTACTCTACGGATGAGAGTCGGGTGGCGTTCGCCTGCTCACTGCTGACCAGGAGAGCGCTGGAATGGGCAACAGCGATGTGGCAAGGTAATCACATGTCTTTCCCCACTTATGACCGTTTCATTCGCCAGTTCCGGGATGTGTTTGAACATTCAGCCAGTGGAAAGGACACAGGAGAGGAGTTAATTGTGCTACGTCAGGGTCGCAGCACCACCGCCGAATATACCTTGGCCTTTCGCACCCTCGCTGCTCAAACGGGCTGGAGCTAGCCAGTCAGAGCTTGCCTGCAGAGAGGAGGGAAGGACTCTGGATCAATTCATGGATCTTGCTATTTCATCTGGATAATCTGATACGCTCCCAACGCACTCGTCGACATTCACCAGACCGGCTGGTCGCTCAAGGACTCCCCGAGCCAGAGCCCATGCAGATCGGTGCCACCCAACTACCCTCTATGGAGCGAGAGAGGCGCATTCGCCAACATCTGTGTCTGTACTGCGGGCAGGCTGGTCATCTAAGAGTCTCCTGTCCCATCAGACCCTCTCGCCAGAATTCCACTGCAGTGAGTACCCACCTTCATTCTTTTGGGGTACCAGTGGTCATTAACATTGAGGGGAGGAGAGTTGATACCGATGCCAAGATAGACTCTTGGGCTGCGGGAAATTTCATTAACATCTTGTTCGCTGAAACTCATGACATCCCTCTCCTTTCATGTGAATCCCGGGTGGCAGTGGCAGCGCTAGATGGTAATCCGCTGGGTTCAGGAAAAATTGACTACATGACGCCAGATATCAACCTTCAAATTGGAGCTCTCCACACCAAAACCATTCGACTGTTTGCCATTGACTCACCTCGGAATGCCATCATTCTAGGACTACCCTGGCTGGAAAGACATAACCCACGCATATCATGGTCAACCCAGGAAATCGATCAATGGTCTCAATCCTGTCAAGACCACTGCCTGCTCACAAGAATGGAGGTCTTCGGCCCTGTATCGATTATCGGGCACTCAACGAGATCAGTGTGAAGTTCCGTTATCCGCTACCTCTGGTTCCGTCGGCCCTGGAGCAGAATCCCAATGCCCGGTACTTCACTAAACTAGATCTACGCAGTGCCTACAACCTGATTCGCATTCGCAAGGGGGATGAGTGGAAGACGGCCTTCTTTACAACATCCAGGCACTACGAGTACGGGCTTATGCCATTCGGGCTTGCCAACAATCCTTCTGTGTTCCAGGCCTTCATTAACGATGTCTTCCGGGATATGCTTAACCAATGTGTGATCATCTACATCGACGACATCTTAATATACTCTAAATCCATGGAAGCCCATGTCAAACAGGTCAGAGCGGTCTTGCAGAGACTCATTCAGCATCAACTCTATGCCAAGCTACAGAAATGTGAGTTTAACCAGACACAAATTTCCTTCCTCGGGTACATTATCAGTGCAGAGGGAGTAGCCATGGATGAGAAGAAGGTAGAGGCGGTGTTAGATTGGCCTAGACCATCCACAATCAAGGAGCTCCTATGCTTCCTAGGGTTTGCAAACTTCTATCGACGCTTTATCTGAAATTTCAGTGTGGTAGCTGCACCTCTCACCTCTCTGTTACAGTGAAAGAGCCAATGTCTCACGTGGACATCTTCAAGCGAGCAGGCCTTCCAGCAACTCAAGTGACGATTCATGACTGCTCCCGTCTTGCATCATCCTAATCCAGAGCTGGAGTTCACGGTAGAGGTGGACGCATCCAACGCGGGCATTGGAGCAATCCTCTCACAATGCCAAGGTAACCCACCTAAACTGTTTCCATGTTTTTTGTTCTCCCGCAAGTTAAACCCAGCTGAGAGGAATTACAACGTTGGAGACAGGAAACTATTAGCCATGAAGGCTGCCTTCGAGGAGTGGCGTCATTGGCTGGAGGGGGCTAAACTATCTTTCCTGATACTCACCAACCATCGTAACCTGGAGTACATCCGTTCTGCCAAATGCCTCAACCCCAGACAGGCCAGATGGTCATTATTCTTCTCCCGTTTCGACTTCAAGGTAAGCTACAGACCTGGAGCCAAGAATGGCAAGGCAGATGCCCTCTCTCGACAGATTGATCACCTGCCCAAAACTAATGCTGTTGAGACCATCCTACCCTCTACTGTAATTCTAGCACCTATCCAATGGGACATCATAACGGAGATCTTCGAGGCTCAGGTTCACGATCCTGTACCAGCTGAGTGTCCACCTGAAAGTACCTATGTTCCTGCCGAGCTCCTACCACGAGTGATACAGTGGATACACCAATCTCCTAGCGCTGGCCATCCGGGCATAAATGCTTAGAAAAGGTAACACCTATTAGTTGCTTATTAGCATGCATATTACTAGATTATTAGCCATGTATTAGTGCTAATTAAGACCATATTAATGCCTTATTCTACTTGACCTTATTCTACATAATCTTCTACATAATCTTATTCTACATAAACCCTAATCTTACCCAATACCTTAACCTAACAACTACCTTACTAACTATTAATAAGCAGCAAATTAAGAATTTATTGAGAGAAATGTCATAGTTAATAGTTAACAAATGTTACCTATTTTAAAGTGTTACCAACGCTTCTATAGAGCTGGTGGCCAATTGCTTCTGGTGGCCCTCTCTCCAGACGGATGTCACTCAGTTCATTCAAGACTGCAACACTTACAACATCACTTTGTGACTGACTTGCCCAGCTCCAACAGTTTCACCACCATACTCACCATAATTGACCGCTTCTCCAAATCCTGCTGTCCGGTTCCTCTTCCCAAACTGCCCACTGCCTTTGAGACATTGGAAGTCCTTCTCCAGAACATCTTCAGGTTCTACAGTCTTCCAGAGGACATAGTGTCAGACCGAGGTCCACAGTTTACTTCCCGGGTATGGAAAACCATCTGCCAGCAACTCAATATCAACGTCAGCCTGACCTCTGGATATCACCCGGAGTCCAACGGCCAGGTGGAACGCCTAAATCAGGAACTTACCCACTTCCTCCGCACCTACTGTCACAATAATTAAGATAATAATATCTTAACATAATAGAATATGGTCATGCATTAATATATGCTTTGCAAGTACTCATAAACAGCCAATATGCTAGTAATAAGGATGCTAATAAGCAACTAGTAGTGAATGATGTTTCCTAATCTAAATCGTTACCGAATGGAAGAGACTGAATGGAAATATATTTTACACAATCTTTATAGTCAAGTGAATACTACATATTTGCATTACACTCTTAAGGCTTGTGTAAATACCTGTTCAAAGATGGCATTTTAGCGCAATTACCTGCGTGATGGAGAGTCAAGGAGAGTAATAGGAAATTAATTATGGGACTTCAGCATGGCTGGATCAGCGAGCATGCTGTGGCATCTGATGCTGAGAAGAGGGTTTTCTCTCATCTGTCAGTTTGCCATTTGCAAGAGCTTAAGCCAGTGTAGAAACCACAATGCTTTATTGACGGTTCCTGGAATTAGACACAGCAAACAGAGGTCATGATTTGCCTAATGCTCCTAAACAAGAGTTCAGAAAAGCGAGATCTATCTATTCACCTAAAACCAAAACAGCAAACAAATATGGCCCAAAGCAGCTTAGGTTTTGTCAAAGTGACATTTAGCTAGAAGTGTCTCTGCGGTCTGAGCTTTCAAAGAACTAAATCACATGGAATAACAGAGTCAGAATATACTGTTAGTCCTTTCTGTTTACCATGAAAATATTTGCAGTTTCTTTAGATCTGATGCCTAAAGGATTGTGCTAAGCCGGCATGATTGCAGCTATCTTTAACCTATGAGCTTGTGCAATCACTGATAAAATCAAAAGAGCTCATCTTTCATTCTCTGTTTTGCTACTTCCTAATTTATTTACTCACAGAAGCCATTTGTAGATCTTTTTTTGTTTGTTTGTTTTACATTATATATATACATATATATATATATCATAGTCATTCCAGACACCTTATATGTAGTGAAACAAACAAATTAATTAAAATTTTTTAAAAAGAGAACTTAAAATGGAATACACTTAAGAATATACTAAAGTGCAAACTAAATATAATGTTTTTGGACATTCAGTTGCATGTTAATTGTAATGAAATGTAAATGTATTAAAGGTATTATGGTTTAAATTTATATTAAATGCAGTTAGCAGACGGTTTTTCTAACCAATTACGAAGTAGGGCTTAAGTACCTTTTTATATGTATTTTCATAATTAGATATAATTCATTTAAAAGGTTAAAATAAACTGTAATGGCATTTCTATTTAAACGTGTATTATATATTCCAATATATTTGTAATTACAAATTAGTAAGGAGGAAGTTGCAATTTAGTATAAAATAAATTATATTTAAAATAATACACACAAACGTGCTTTAGTATGTTAGTCAACAGATCAAAATCACTGTACTTCCGTAAAGCATGACAAAAGTTTATTAAAACTGATTTAAAATTTGTAAAATGTACTTAAAATTAAAACTATTAATTTTATTATTACATTATTACCCTTTTACAAATATATCTAAGGATAAAAAAAGTAAATAAAAAATAAATAAATAAAAAAAAAACAATCAGGAATGTGCACTCTTTAAATACATTAAAGTGCCATTTTATTTAATTAATTAATATTAGATTTTCTAAAAGTATAGTACAGTTTCAAAACTTAACATATACTTAAAAGTATTTTAAGTAATTAAATAAACTCACCATATGTGTGTTAAATAAGGCACCATATGTCTGTATGTTTCTATTTAATTACACAGATCCTTCTAAATATATTTGGCTGGTTACACCAGTAATACTAAGTTTAGTTTAGGTTGAACAGCTAATTAGTGTAACAACTGCTGGTAACCACTTCACAGTGTTGCCTGTGAATGCGATTTCAGAGCTTTACCTTGTTTTGTCCAAATTGTTACTTTAATAATCAGACTATTATAATATCAGTGTTACAATCCAACTGTTGCTTCATCACTTGCTTGCTCATATAGAAGCTAATGGATTTTGCCTACACAGTTTGCATGTTTTGTTTACATAATCGTGCGCTGAGAAATATGAGTCTTCTGCCTCTTAGGATTCATCAGGCAGTAGACTCATGTGTTCCCATGGCGATGGCTTATGGTGTTGTTAAAGAAGGAGGGACCGTGGCTCTATGAAATGTTAGTCTCAGCCAATGAGCCCCTCCTGGGCCCAGTGATGAGCTAAATTATTTTTAATGGATCATTTTAAAACCATCTGTAACAGCACACCTGCACACTGGAACAGCTATCGACAGAGTGATTAGAACCACAGGACTGACAGATTGCACTGAAATCTGTAATCATTTTGTTATATGCGACATAGGAAGGCTTTCGTTTTCTCTAGTGAATGTTTTTCACGACGATCAGAAAAACATACATTGTACTGGGAACGTTAGAAGCTGTAATACATCAGCCGATGGAGTTGTCTTTCATAAACTTTATGTGAAGTTTATTTATTTTTATGTTGACTAACATAGTAAAGCACATATAAAGTATTAATTATAATTATACCAGAATTTTTTCAATATTACATTTAAAGTTAATATATTCTGATTATTATTATTATTGACTAAACTTCAACTTAATTATTACATATGTGTAATTATATTTTTTTATTTAAATGCATGACATTTAAGTTTTGACATAAGTTACATTAAATAATGTTTTAAGTTGATCATAAATTTCAGCATATTCAGCAGTACATAATCTTATTATATTTCAATTAATTTCAAAGAAAATATCAGTAAGTTTTCATTTAATTGCAATTATGCAGTCAAGTGTCCAAAAACAGTTTTTTATTTCTTTTTCACAAGGTGTTTTTTTATTTTTATTTTTTTTTATTAATTTGAAAACAATTTTATAAACAAAATTTGAACTCGTATCCATGTGGTACAACCCCACTACAATGACAAGTTGTAGATTTCAAAACAACTAAATTGTAGTTGCCCCAGTCCACCTTAAAAGGTTTTACAGATACCTGTATTTAAATGTGCTCTACGATAATGCTTTTAAATGGACAGTTTGACATGGCTATAGGTGCATGTCTCTGATAAATAAAGGTTAATTGTAAAAGTTGATCTTCACTGCTTGACAATGTAATGGCGTTTAGTAGCGATCCAAGCTTTATAATGACCCACCACCTCACGCGGATCCATAGCCTGCAGTCGGTACTCAACACTAGTAATCTCCATTTAAAATTCTGTCCACATCATATGTCATCTTATTAGTATGAGGTGTATTATCACAGTTGAGAGTGGTGTGTAGGACAGGAGTGAGTCTGTGGAGAATATTAAGTGAAGCCGAATTGATTAACTTGCTATGCTAACCATCAAAACAACATAACCCAGCACGGGCGCATACATATGTCAGTCAATAAAAGTCAAATCACACAGCTGTACAGTATCAATCAGGTGCATCATAAATATTCTGATCAACAAAACCCTGCCCAACTCGTCCTCATTGGCTATTCCACGGCTGTATTGGTTTGTTGTTATTTACCTGGTCTTATTTATTTATTTATTTATTTATTTTTTACCCCAGTCACAATGCCCGAGTTCCCTTTAAGGCCATGATTTATACAAGACAGACATTGTCCTTGCAAACCTGGCAGATAGTTTAATAAAACTGAATGAGATCAAATTTAATGCAACCTCCAATGGGGTGCTTCATCAATGGAAGAGAAGGCTGGGTATCTTCATTTGGGACAATGGAGACCTCAATTCATCACATTCAATAAAGAACTGGAGCAATGCCACAACAGGGTGAGCAACTGTAACAAGTGCAAACAGAAGCACTCACTGCATATTGATTGCTTTCACTGAAGAAACAATGCCGAAAGATAAACCATAGATTTAAGAAATTGTCTCATTTAAATATGCCTGAGATTGAATTAAACATGTTTCTTGAGGCTCTTAGTTGACTGAAATACTTACGTATTTAAGTAGACTTCGCAGACGATTCCCTGACCTGATGTGTACTGCATAGAAAACTGGTAAGGCCAGACTGAAATGATCATCCCAGATTTGATTGGATCACCGAAATACAGTTTTCAGGAGCCGCAGGTTAATATCAGTTCACCAGCAAACAAAATCACATTTATATAATGAAAGCAAAATGCTGGACCGAAGTTGATGATGGATTTGCCAAAGTTTGCAAGGTTCATGCAAAGAAATGTTTATATTCAACATTTCCCCTGAGAGAAGTTAAATTTCCTTGACACGGCCTTAAAAACAAAAGTTATTTTTTGGCATTGATGGTTCCACGAAGAACCTTCAGCATCTACGGAATCTTCCCATTCTACAAAAAGTTGCTATAGTGGAAAAGGTTCTTCAGATTATTAAAATGTTTTTCACATTATATATATATATATATATAAAAGTCCTGTACTGCATCAGTGACTGGCAACCACTAACTAGCCCAAATAAGAAACTGTACTCTGAAAGTAAATCCAAAAAAGCCAACCTGCAACTATAAAAATCTGTAAGCCCCCTAACAAGCCCAAAGTCACTTATACTAAGCACACATGACAACACTGATCCTTCAGCAACTGTATGTTCAATCCAGTCCACCAATTTCATTTTTGCAAGCATATCATAAAATTTACTTGTTGATTTTAATTGACTAAAAATGTGTATGCAGAGCACACTGACAGTTTCAAATAAGTACGGATTGTTTACATTTCAGCGATGCATCCTTTTAATTTTTTTATTAAAATTTTATGCATCTAAAATGCAACCTAAAATGCATTTGATGATTGACCATGTGTGTCCAACAAAGAGAAGCCATGTGGTTCCCGAGCCAGATGTGACTGTTATGTGGTGTCTGGGACACACACTCATCTAAACTGTTTCTTTGTCAAACCTTTCTTGTTCCTCTGTTTTTAAAAAAAAGTTTTTTTTTGTCGCCTCACCTTGTGATAACATCGCTTTTTTTTCTTTTGATATTTTTCAAAGTAAAGCTCTCTCTTTGTTTTCTCTCTTTTATTGTGTCCTTTTAGCTGTCTCTCTCACTTGCGCTCCCCTCAATCTAATATCACAGGCAGATGCTTGGGAGCCCCGAGAGAGTTTCTGTAAAATAAAAGCCTTAATGAATCACCGATTGCTTCGATGCTTAGTGCCAATCCACTTCTGTAGCTTCTCTCTCAGTGACTCTCATTTCCTAACACGTAACAATTATTATTCGGAAGACAAAAAAAGGCTAAACTATATAATACCACAATGTTTATGAGAGCATAAATGCATAACACCACCCTGATCAGATTAAAGGGACAAAAGCCGTCACTGGGGTTGTATCCTTTCAATAGGTATTTTATTCACCCCTAAAGGGTACATAATGAGTACCTTAAATGTACATATTAATACTTTAATGGTTCATGTTTGTACCTTACGATCAGGTACCGTGACAGCTTTTGCACTTTTTTTTGTAGCTTTTATTGACAGTGGATAGAGTTTAGATTTATTTTTTGAATATGAAACACAATTATCAGATTTTTTTTTATTAAATAAATAAGTTAAAATAAATTTAAATAAATCACAAAAGCAATTATAATAGCATTGTTATTTAACAACTAATTACTTAGATGCTGAGTTGGTGATTCTGCAAGGGTCTATGCTCTGAGTTGAGCATTTTGCTCTTTGCCCCTTGCAGGGAAGCAATCACAAACTAATTAGCAATTACTGTGTATCCTCGCCGTCCTCTAGCCCAATGAGGGGTGGCTTTCACAGGAGAAGACAACTATGTTCCCCATTATAAATGACCATGATGTTGATTGATGTGTTCTCAGAAGTTTTGTCATTGATGGTTGTTTTTCTTTTTTCTTTTTTTTCTGTTTATTTCATTATGTTAAGCACATTTATGGGTTTAATGGAAGTTTGGAGGAACAGGTGATGGGGATAATTAGTCATTAGAAAAGAGTCTGAGGTCCCAAACGACAAGTGCATGCTATACAAGGTCATAATTTGTCATAAACTTGTCAATGGGTGCTGCGTGGACCGAGAGCAGTGTAACTTCATCATGTGTGTTGATACACATGTGCTTGTTCGCGTGTAGAGGTGAATGAATAACTTCACAGCAAACTCTGGGTAAATTAATCAAATAAAAAGGGTAATTTTTACAAAATATGAAAATTCCTACATCAATTATTTAGTCCTAGCATGGAACCCATGAGAGATTTATCTTGTAACAGAGCAACTTATTTTTTACTACACTGTTTCGTTTTCATATTTTTGTCTTTTACTGTATATATTTGACGTTAAATTATACAATGCTAATCTTATACATACATACATGCATACATGTGTGTATATATATATATATATATATATATATATATATATATATATATATATATATATATATATATATATATTTATATATATGTATGTATATATAGTTCCCTATCTGTCGGTCACTACGAGTTATGTCGAACGACATATGCGGTCTCATTTAGCAGGCCAATCATCTCTGAGTTTAAGAGAAAACGCCAAGGAAATTTGGCTAGTGGATTTAACATACCTGAGCCACTCCCCGTGCCAACGGGTATAAATAGGGCGACAGGTGCATCCACTCATTAGATTTTTGCTTCGGAGCCGAGTGGTTGTATGAAAGCTGTTATACTCCACAAAGCCATTCATCTGCTGTGTAGGGAAGCTGTTCTGGTTGGCGGTACGGCGCAAACAGTGGTGTCCCTTTCAGCTATTCCCCTGGGCTCTTCAACTAAGAGAGCAGATTAACTGCCAGCTGTACTATTCCCTGTCCCAGGCCCCCCTGGGCATGGATGCACTGGCACACAGCTGGCCTCGGGTATTACGCAAGTATGCGTTTCCCCCAGTGAGCCTGCTCGCACAGATGCTGTGCAAGGTCAGGGAGGACGAGGAACAGGTCATGTTGGTTGCGCCTTACTGGTCCACCCGGACCTGGTTTTCGGAACTCATACTCCTCGTGACAGCCCCTCCCTGGCATATCCCTCTGAGGAGGGACCTCCTCTCTCAGGGGCTTGGCACCATTTGGCACCCGCGTCCAGATTTTTGGAACCTCCATGTGTGGCTTCTGGATGGGACACGGCAGACCTAAGTGATCTGCCACTAGCGTTGGTAGACACTATAACTCAGGCTAGAGCCCCCTCTACGAGGCGGGCCTATGCTCTGAAGTGGAGTCTGTTTACGAATTAGTGTTTTTCTCACCGAGAAGAACCCCGGAGATGCCCGGTCAGAGTCGTGCTTTCTTTCCTGCAAGAAAGGCTGGAGCGTGGGCTGTCACCCTCCACCCTGAAAGTGTATGTGGCTGCCATTTCAGCCCATCACGATGCAGTGGACGGCCGGTCCCTGAGGAGACATGACCTGATCTTTAGGTTCCTGAGGGGTGCCAGAAGGTTACATCCTCCTAGGACACCCCTGATTCCCTCCTGGGACCTTGCTATTGTCCTGACAGAACTTCAGAGGGGTCCCTTTGAGCCGCTGGATTCAGTCGAGCTTAAGTTCCTGTCTTTCAAGACAGCGCTCCTGATCGCGCTCACTTCCATCAAGAGGGTCGGGGACCTCCAAGCATTTTAGGTAGGTGAAGAGTGCCTTGTGTTTGGGCCGGCCTACTCTCATGTTGTCCTGAGACCCCGGCCGGGAGACGTGCCCAAGGTTCCCACCACTCCCTTCCGAGACCAGGTGGTGAACCTGCAAGTGCTGCCCCTGGAGGAGGCAGATCCAGCCTTGGCGTTGCTGTGTCCCGTAAGAGCGCTTTGCATATACGTGGACCGCACCCAGAGCTTCAGAAGCTCTGAGCAGCTCCTGGTCTGCTTTGGAGGTCAGCAAAAGGGGAAGGCTGTGTCCAAGCAGAGGTTGGCCCACTGGATAGTGGATGCCATCGCCTTGGCATACCATTCCCAAGGCGAGCCGTGCCCCTGGGGGTGAAGGCCCACTCCACACGGAGTGTGGCCTCCTCCTATGCGCTGACGCACGGCGCCTCTCTGGCAGACATCTGTCGAGCTGCGGGCTGGGCGACACCTAACACCTTTGCGAGGTTTTGCAACCTTCGTATAGAGCCAGTTTCTTCCCGTGTGTTGGGTAACAGGTAAATTGGCGGGAAGGGCTGGCTGGGTGTCACGCTTGCTGCGCCATTCCCCCTAACACGGGGATGCGAGCGCCTTTCTTCTCCCAGTAGAGTTCCCCGGTTGTCGCACCCTGGTTGAGCATCCTCCAGCACCCTCGGCAGTCAGACTTGGCGGAGCAGTCTGTCGCCAGGCCCAGTACTGGTGTTAGCATGCCCGGAGCTCCGTTCAGCCCCTGTACTGGGCTAGGTGTCCATATGGCTTGATTCCCTACAGGTAATGCCATATGTGTATTTTTACACATCTTCCCTTGACAGACCCGTTCTGTCAGTCTTTTCTGGCAGCCGTTCCATCCCTACTCTAAGGTAGGACCTGCCTCAGAGACCCCTTCCATATGTAGTACTGCCCCCTGTGTCAGTCCATATCAGTATCTCCACATATCACCTCCCTAAGGGTAGGATGTGGTCTCCGTAGCGACCTTTTCCTAAGGCTCACTTCCCCATTGACTTGCCAAGCTGAAAGAACAAAAAGGGAAGATTTGAAGCAATCTTTCTCTGAAGGTTGAAATCCCTTCCATTAACTTTATGTGGGCGGAACAGCAGCGTGGCCTTCTCCAGCAGCGATGTACTCACCCTTTGGCCCCTTCGGTACCAAGGTCAGTGAATTTGCGCTGGGGCTTTGGGAAGGTTACGACCTTAAGCGTAGCTTTTGTGGCACGCCACGGCTTGCCGACAATTGCAGCGCCACAGGGTTGTGACGGTGTTCAGGTTGTGGCGTTTTCCATAGGACCCCATATGTCATTCGACATAACTCGTAGTGACCGACAGATAGGGAACGTCTCTGTTACGTACGTAACCCTCGTTCCCTGATGGAGAGAACGGAGACGTTATGTCCCCATGCCACAACCTTGAACCGGTCGCTGTTGCCGGGACACGTTCTCGGCTCCTCAGCGTAAAACCTAATGAGTGGATGCACCTGTCGCCCTATTTATACCCATTGGCACGGGGAGTGGCTCAGGTATGTTAAATCCACTAGCCAATTTTCATTGGCGTTTTCTCTTAAACTCAGAGATGATTGGCCCCCCAAGTGAGACCCCATATGTCGTTCGACATAACGTCTCTGTTCCCTCCATCAGGGAACGAGGGTTATGTACATAACCGAGACGTTATTTATAGTATTTAAAAATATATATTATTCTAATAATCTATTGAGGCTATTATTTTAGTATAAATTCGGTAACACTTCACAATATTAACTGATGTTGACAAGAACAACTTTTGATTTTAATAATGCATTAGCAAATGTTGACATGTTAACATTAACTAAGATTAATAAATGCTTCTTAAGTATTGTTTATGCTTAGTTCATATTAACTAAAGCAGTTAACTAATGTTAACTAATGAACCGTATTGTAAAGTGTTACCATAAAATGTACTGTTGTCAACAAGGTAAAGCCATGATGACTAAAATAATGCAATAGAATTAACTACCGTTAAAAAAGGATTCATTCTTTTAGATTTTGCAATTTTACTATAATGTACAGTACGTTTTTACTAAGTGCAATCCTTTAAAATATATTATTTTATAATAGAACAAAAAAAGTTGCATTTTTATATTCTTTTTTACTAGTGTTTAGATAACATTATTTTGTTTTGAAAGCTCAAACCAACATGAATTAGTTTTTTTTTTCTTTTTTTCAAAAAAGTTGGAAGCTGATATATATTCACAACATTCTGTGCAAAAACCTAGACAAGATCCAAAAGAGATTGTTAATTGGCAGAGACCTTCTTTTAAAGTGGAAGTGCTGTATTGTACCTGCAAACATACAGAATGTATTTAATCAACAGCTGAAAAGTAAGTTTGAATACAATAAAATACATACTATGAGAGGAATTGGGCTGCAGCCATAGAGATGCTTCTCAAAGCGCAGAATTGTTGTCAGTACTGTCTTCCAGGACTGCACATTTAGCATTTGTATCTGTCCAAAAGCTAGCAAGTAAATTTCATCCAAGTGTTCTGACAGTTCAAGTCGAAAAGTTTGGCATGAAAGGGTTGGATGAGAGAGAGGAACAAGGGAGGTCAGCAGAGAGAAGGCGGGCTTCAACTGTTTATCGATCAGACGGGAGTCATACATCAGGGCCTTCTCATATTCACCAGTCTGCCAGCATTCACTCCAGTCCCTCAGTGAGAGAAACTCTCTTCAGGGTTTTGGCAACCTGCATATAGCAGCACCGCTGCACTTCAGCAGATGAAGGGAAGACATTGACAGTGATTAGTGTTGGGGCTTCAAGGCTACTTCGCCTGACAGCAAGAAAAATGTATGGTATTACCTGTGAAGATAAGGATGCATCTCTTGAATAGCATAATGCAAGGGTCCAATGCAAATTAAAGATGTATTTTGATGTGTTGATATTTTAAATAAACACTATTGCATTTAAGGTTAATCATTTAAGTGTAGTAAATGGCAACAAATATTTTAATACATGGCATGACATAGTTTCAATAGAAATAGCATTGAAGTATATTTTAGTTTACCTAAATGCTTGTCAGAACATTCAGCAGTGAACCAGTATTTCAAACCAAATTTCAGTATATAGGAAATAGCATTTAAAGGTAGGGTATATGGGCGATTTCAGAAAGGCTAGCAATAGCAAGCTAGCTTTAAAGATTACTTAAGATCCCAAATCACTCTCCAAAGCCACGCCTCCTCCAAAACACATGAACATGCACAGGCAGACCAGAGGCTAAACAGTGGCATCATGAGAAACAGAGTTGGTGGAATGTTGGGTGTAATTATGTCAAATGACCTCATGTCTCATTCACCAGTGATAAAACAAAACAGTATAAAGCATATGATAATACAGTATTAAGGCCTTCCATTTTCATTCGGTCTGCAATAGTATAATGAAACGGACTGATGAACTTAGTGATTGCCACGTGACTTTCAACCAGTATAACAAAAAATATTAAAATAAAAAAAAGGTCCTACTTAAGTGGGTCAAAAAAAGAAAAAAGAAAAAAAAACAATTCTGCTGAATGCATTTGATATAAATTTCAAATATAATACATTATGACTTTCAAAAGCAATTAACATAAGTGTCTAAAAACCTTACATTCTATTCACACTTGAGTATGTACATGAACAAAAAATGGCATACATTGTAGTTTTTTAAACAAAGATTATTGAAGTATTTATTTATTTATTTATTTATACTATTTCCGTCTTTCTACTTCAAAATGTCATGTCTAGTTCAATGTGTTACTTGCCATTTTGTTGTAATTAATTGTGAACTTTCGTAGCAATTTCTGAGTGAAACATTTCTACACAATTTTTAGTTGAGAATTTGAAACAATTTTCACTAATAAACTTGGCTTATAAATGTCATCATTTATTACAAACAATCTGCCAGCAACACATTGAATAAAATGTGAAATTTAGAAGTAGAAAGACTGAAATAGTATTTTCATTTCAGCTATTGTCCAATAATCTTTGTTCCCTTTCAGTCGGTTACTCTTGACTTCATGTCGGATGACCAACGCATTGGGACGTAACGTCTCCATTCCTTCTTTCAGGGAACGAGGGTTACATTACTTAACCGAGATGTTTTAATAACTTGAACAATGTTGTTTTGCTAATTCCAAATTCTTCACAAAGTGCTCGTCTTTGAGACTTTTAGCTTTCATCATTATATAATATGAGACGATATAAAACCTAAGCACAGAACTCTAGAGACAGGTGAAAGAAAATGTCTCATTTTGTATATGCTGAGAGACACGGCCTCTGTGCCTAATCACTTTACATCGTATAGAGCCATCCTCATCCATTTTTAATCGATTCAGTGTAGTCACATGTGGGACGTGAGGTCAGTCGAGACCGGTCAGGGCACTTGACTTCTGGTGCTCACACATCAGGAGACCACAGTCAACCTGCATTTCATTAGTGCTCCCAAATATGTGGCTCGTTCCCCTTGTGTGGCATGTAAATTTAGGATCCTCAAATTTGCAAATCACCTCTCTCCAAGTGATTGTGGGTAATTTAAGGAAATGTGCCAATCGATCTAAGAGGAGGTATTTTTAGGTGGCAGTCCCACTGAAGAACGGGGGGTCTCTCTCTCTTTTCTCTCTCTGGCAGCTTCTCATTTATATTCACGCTTCTCTGTAGGATGCAATGGCTCCTTGTGGATGTCACTCGGTGCCACTTTAACAGATGAATATATCTGCAATGAGCTATGGAACTAAAGCACTCAAACAGATGTAGAGCCGGCATTTTAATTTCCTCACACACATGTACATACGTGCACACTTCGCACACATACATCACACGAGGAGACAGAAATACGTGCCATACACATGAGAGATGCAGACAGAATTACTGCCCTAAAGCATAAATCCAAGGCTTGTCATACATGGACAAACCTGTTTTGCTCTTATCTTATGAACACCGCCGAATATATTGCCTGCTTTTTTAGATCTGATTTTTTTTTATTTGGAAATGTGTCATGTTTGGGACGTCTCAACAAAATATTTGCAGCTTTCCGAGTCTGTAAATGCCTATTTTATAGGGAAACCGGGGTCAGTTGTCACACTACATTTAATGTTTATTTTGATGTCAATCTCAATATAGATATATGTTAAAGTCTTGTCTACAAAACACAGAAAAATCAAATATCTATAAATAAATTGAAAAAATATATATATATATATATAATTTTCATTGTTACTGTCCTGTGAAAAAATAAATAAATACTCTACTTGACTCCAGTCCATCAATTAGCATCTTGTTAAGTGAAATATGTGTTTGTAATTAAAAAAAAGTGAGAGACAACAGGGGATGGAGGAAGCATTATTATGGATTATGGACTTGGCCAGAAGTGAAAGTATGAAGTTAAAACACCTTAATGAAAATTTGTTTATTACAAACACACAGCTTTTCACTTCACAATTCGTTAACTGATTGACTGGAGTAGTGTGTATTACTGTGATGTTTTTATCAGCTGTTTGGACTCTCATTCTGACGGCACCCATTCACTGCAGAGGATCCATTGCTGAGCAAGTGATGGAATGCTACATTTTCTCCAAAACTGTTCCCATGAAGAAACAAACTCATTTACATTTTGCAGAGCCTCAGGTGGAATACATTTTCAGCCAATTTAAATTTTTTGGGTGAACTATTTCTTTTATTTACAATGGATTATAGTTTACATAGTTTACATAATGCATTTGTGTCTTTCCACGTTCTCTTTTTTTTGGCTTATTATATAATGAATATTAGTTCTGTGCAATAGAAGAGTAGAAATAAAGGCAATTGTCTTGAATATTGATTCTTTTAGTCTAATAGCTTCAGCAGTTGCTCATCAAGACAATAATGTCCTTTGTTGTAATGTTGTTTTTGATGTTTTATTCCCAATCATTTGCAATACTATTGAACAACAACATTGTGATTGGATCCTACTTTGTTTAGCTTGAGTGTAACAGAGAGCCTCTCCTTCATTTATATCCCTAATTTTGAGGCAAAAATCTCTATTCAGCAGTCTGGACTATATATTCTATGAAGCATCTTAATGGCCTGGGTCACTCATGAGAGACGACAGGAGATCTTAACTTAATCCTGGAAATGCAATTACTATTCCACATACCTGTGTATTTTTTAGAGCACTAAAATGTGAATATAACTGACAGGCAAACCACACTCCTCCAATGCAACCCATTGCACCAAAACCATAATCCAGGGAGCTTGCAAAAGACTTGTTTGGAGTTCAGGAAAAAAACAGCAATAGACAAGAGCACGTCCTTTTCTCACAGAAGTCTCTCAATGGTGTTGTAAAAAAAATGGAGTACAAAGACAGAAAAAACACTCAACAGCCTCTTTCTATCCATTGACCATACAACCATTTTTCCGACTCCCTGAACGCAATCATTTCAGAATTGATTTTCATGGCTGAGGGAGAAATAATGGGAATTCTTCTAATGTAGAAAATGTATGTGTTCCTTTTGGTTAACCAGTACAAACCATATTTCAGACTTGTCAGAGAGGCTAGGGAAGAAATCTCTCATCCCAAGCAGGGGTTTTTCACCTTTGGTATGAGACAACTCATCATTTTCTCAAATCAATCATATCAACTCTTGGAGCAGGAAAAGTGGCAGGACTTTTTACAGGTGCTCTACCTTCATATGTAGGTCAGCATAAAACGATGATGATGATACCATGGTATTCTGATTTATACCATGGATTTGACATGGTAAAAGCATGGCATTGCCAAGGTATATTAAAAAAAATGTCTTTAATGTACCACAAGATGTAAGAAAGACATGATCCAAATATCCACAGTTGTCATACCAAAACCTGTACGGTCATTGCATATCTGAAATAAATGTTTATTCTAGTAAATTTGAAACATAGAGATACTTTGCACAAAGAAGTAAGTTTCAGTCTGTTTAGCTGAGATTATTGATCAAATACTGTCTTCTGTGAACACAGTCTAGGTTTCATTATTGAACTATCTACTCACTGGCCTCAATGGATATCAATGGATAGGTGTCATAGGTTATTAATTATCAATCTTTTGAGTGAATGAAACTATTGATTGGTGTTAGAAACTGATACTTGTGGGTTTTCCAGGTTCCTTTATTGTTTAGCTTTAGCCTTCTTTCTTTCTTTCTTTCTTTCTTTCTTTCTTTCAGAAAAAATAAATAAATAAATAAATAATAATACAAATTCTGAAGACTATTTGTGTCAGCAAGGACCAAAACTACAATGGCTTTTATGGACAAACCGAGACATTTCTCAAAATACAAATCCACACAGGTTTAAATTACATGAGGGTGAGCAAATTAACATTTTCATTTTTGGCAAACTTTAACTTCATGCGTAAGACACACAGGCTTGACGGCTAACCTGTATATAGAACTACTAATTAACTGTGACATTAAGTTGCTGTTTACATTTGATTACATACATTGTCATTGCCTCAGGCTGTTTGTCAAAGAAAATCTAGGCCCTGAAGCAGCATATCTTGTGTTGATCACATATCGAAACATAAGCACTTCTACTTCCTCAGCTTTCGACTCATGATCTCCAAACAACTTAATCCCTGAAGTGCTATAGGATGACACAAAAATATGCCATGATTTGCACACAATTAACAATTAAAGTGCAAAGTTTTAATCAGCATAATGTGTTATTGTGTTTACTTACACCAGGGACTTCAGCATTCCTTTTGCCCTCCAATTAGTGTTTGGTTTATTTTTCTAGGTACAAGCACACACAAGCCCTTTATTATTTGATGGACCTTTTATTGAGAAATAGAAAATTCCAACTCAGGCTCATTGGGAAAACATGCCTGTGGTGACAACTCTGCAAAATTATATTGCACTGCCTCTTGCACATTTCATGATATGTCCCATGAGTAAGTGTGATCAATGCTAAGTGTTTTTAGGTTTTATCTGAAACAGATTACATTTCTGACAAAGTTTAATGATGTTGGTTGCTGTACATATCATAGCAGTTTAGAAATTAAATGCCCAATGAGTGACACTAAAAGATTAATATTCTATCAAGGTTTTTTTTTTCTTTTTATTATTATATAATAAATAAAAAGAAAACAGATAAAATAGAAAAATAATACAGCAAGCTAGTGTTAGAGGGCGTTTTGCTTTTGTTCATTTTATAATAAATTAAAATAAAACAGATAGAATACTAAAAGGTTAGATAAGCTAGTGGTTTTTAAAAGAAAAACATCTAGGTTACATATGTAACCCTCGTTCCCTGAAGGAGGGAACGGAGACTTAACGAACGTCACAAACTAACGTAATGTCAGAAAGAGACTGACAAATAGGGATCTCGCCCGAGAGCCCAATCACCTTCGAGTGGTAACAAAATGAGCCAATGGTACACAGAGTACCTTGGTCTGAGGAATTTGCATCGTGAGCTCCGCCCGCTGTGCGGGTATATAAGGAACTTGAGGCAGCATGCCCGTTGCACATGGCACCCCAGCCCGTGGCAGAGGCATATGTTGACACCACAACATGTCTGGACACAGGTTCCAGGGGAACGCCAGCCCATAGAAATGAAAGGTCCAACCACGGGGTGAAGGTTCGGAGGCAGGCCGGAGTGACAGTCACTCGGAGCGTGCCCTGTCGCCATGCCCATCTCAGGACTTGGTCATGAAGCCAGTACTGAAGTGGTCTCATATGGAGTAACCCGAGTGGTATGACTGCCACTGCGGATGCCATATGCCCCAGGAGCCTCTGAAACAGTATCAGTGGAACCGCTCTCTTGCCCTCGAATTGTCTCAAGCAATTCAGCAGTGACTGCACATGCTCGATCGTAAGCTGTGTGAACATGGCGACCGAGTCTATTTCCATACTGAGAAAAGAGATCCTCTGCACAGGGGAGAGTTTGCTCTCTTCCCAGTTGACCCGAAGACCCAGACGGGCGAGATTTCTGAGCACCAGATTCCTATGCTCGCACAACTGCGCTCGAGAGTGAGCTAAAATCAGCCAGTCATCGAGGTAGTTGAGGATACGGACACCTCATTCCCCGAGAGGAGCCAGGGCTCCTTCCGCGAGCTTCGTAAAGACAGGGGGAGACAGGGCCAACCCGAATGGGAGAACCGTGTACTGAAATGCCTGCCCCTTGATAGCAAACCAAAGAAACGGTCTGTGTCGAGGAAGAATGGAGACATGAAAGTATGCGTCCTTCAGGTCGATTGCTGCAAACCAATCCAACAGACGAATGAATTTGAATATGCGCCTGGGAGTTAGGATCTTGAACGGAAGTCTGTGAAGAGCTCAGTTCAAGGCACGCAAGTCCAGGATTGGCCCTAACCCACCTGTTTTCTTGGGTACTATGAAGTAGGGGCTGTCAAAGTCTTCAGGACTTCATGTCAGCTGGAGGGATCGGCTCTATCACACCATTTGGCAATGCAGCCGAATCCTCATCTCCCGAGGACTCAAGCCCGCCTTGTGATGCGGTGATCGACATTAGATCTTCCTCCTGAGCCCTGAATGAGATTTCAGGAGCCTGAGAGGGTCCAGTAAACTCATCCGGAAACTTAACTGGCTGTGGCGTTTGTTAGGGGGGTGTGGCCAGAGGAGGCAGGCTCGTCGGGGAAGCCCACACGGTAACCCTCAGATCACCCTGGCCACGAGCGGAAGTAGCCTTCTTACGAGAAGAGGAGCTAGAAGGGGGTGTGGCAGAGGGAACTCTATACCTTTTAAGGTCATCTACGAACGCAGTCTCAGCGTGCTAAAAGCCCAGACACGTGACACGGCGATCGTGGCCATCGCGAGGAGCCATATATCGACCGCACCCAGAAACACACGGGTGAAATTACATCTTTAAAAAGACACAAATTCAACCCGTTTACTCTTTTAGTGAGAGAAAAAAGCTCTTTAAGTGGTGCTGAAGTGCTCAGGGGAATGCGGGAGATGAATGCCGGAAGCCCAGATGAACCACTGAATCGCGCCTTCACACCAACACCAGCTGACTCACTTGTAAACACTCCGGTGAAAGCAGCAAGCAATGTGCTCGGCTCTGAAGCGAAAGCTTGAGTGCGAATTGCTCGCGCTGCTCCTTATATACCCACACAGCGGGGCAGAGCTCGCTATGCAAATTCCGCAGACCAAGGTACTCGGTGTACCATTGGCTCGCTTTGTTACCACTCAAAGGTGATTGGGCTCTCGGGCGAGATCCCCATTCGTCAGTCTCTTTCTGACGTACCGTAGAACGTGACCGACTGAAAGGGAACAAGCAGTTAGTAAATTAATAGAGTGCAAGTCTAAAAGGGGCAAGTTTCTTTAAAGAATAGAATTAGAATAGAAAGGGCTAGAGTTAGAGGGTCAAATAAAGATGGAAGAGATGTGATTTTAGCTCATTCTTGAATATAGCTAAGGGGTAAACTGTACCCTAATTAATCAAGTTAGTAGTGCGATCAAAAGCAAATGTGAGATTCAAATGCTTTTGCTGAAGCAACCATGTCATTTTAGCTTGATTCTTCAAGTTTTTGAGATCTTTTATATTGTAACTCATGTAAGGCTCAAACCTGAACACTCTGCAATGCTGTATCAGGTGCGCTATCGAGCAAGTTCACCATGTTAGAAAAGCCATATACATGGAGCTGATTATCTGATGAAAACCTCAAAATATGTTATTTTATAAGTCATTCAGTATGATAAAAGTGTTTTGAGTTCATACCATAGTATTGTGCACGGAAACCTTTGAAAATAAGTTTATTAATCAATAAGCTGCCCTGGTTTTCATAATTTGTGTGAAATGGAATCGGAAGTTGTTGGTGTTTGTCTGGCACTAGTGTTCATGCCAGCTGTTAACTGTCTCAGGTTACGTATGTAACCATAGTTCCCTGAGTAGGGAATGAGACACTGCGTCCTCTAGGGGTCGCTTTGCGGAACACCTCGTCATGACCCGTGTCTGAAGCATACAATTAAAAAACACCAACCTGTTGGCCGGCGACAGCCTCCGACGTCACTACTGGCGCGACTATAAATAAGCACCGGGAGAGCACATCATTATCTTCGTCTGAAGCATGGCAGGGAGCTAGAGGATGCAGTGTCTCGTTCCTTACTAAGGGAACTATGGTTACATACGTAACCTGAGACCGTTCCCTTTTGAGGGAACTTCAAACTGCGTCCTCTAGGGGCCACTTTGGGGAACAGTATACCCACGCCGCCATGTTGAGGGGAGTGCAGGCCAGAATCATGGCGAGCACTAAGTACCAACTCTACCATTTCCATGGGAGTTGCCCCTGGGACGTTAGACGGCTGTCTGTGACAGTACCCCTTACGGCCAAAAGGCCTAAGCTACATACCCAACTTAATTGTTAGGGCTTCGGCCCAGGGTAGAGCTGAAGGCTTGAAATCAGGAAAGATTCCTTTAAAGGGATACGGCTAAGAACCTAGCATTTCTACCAAGTCTTGCCTGTCACACAGGGGCTACCGCTAGCTTATGCAAAAGCTTGCTGGAAGAGCTGTCTCGACAGTTCTCTAGTAGCAACACCCTGTTTAGATAGGTATCCGAGGATACATAGGTGGAGGGGCGCCCAAGATGAATGGGGCTTTTACCAACTCAAGAAAGGGCACGAAGCAACCGCACAAAGCCCTCACCATATAGGATTTTAGAAAGAATGCAGAATACTAGCGTGCGAACTTACCACAGCGTGGATTTCAGAAAGTGTGCAAAGACTTCACGTGCACACTTACCATAGCATGGATTTTCAAATACTGTTCTAAGGAGGTGCTCTCATGGTACTCTGATAGAGCAGCTCATAGATGGAATGTTGCATCTCAAAACAGTATGATTGAGAGTCATCAACTCGATCTATGGAAACAATACTGGAGCGCTCTGGGGAAAAAACTGAGAACTCAGTCTCATATGAGAGGAGAACTCCGAGCTCAGAGTAGCGTCTCATAGGCGACCCTTTTTTGGAAAAAGGGGATCGCTGCTAAGTTACCACGAGAATCACCCAAATAGCCTCTCATGTTGAGGGAAGCGATGCTTGAGGTGTATAAACAAATACACACTGGCTGAATGGAGCCCAAGGAACCAAGGTCTAATCATCTCAAAAAAGGGAACGAAGCAGAGTGCGTAACCCTTATCGTACAAGATTTCAGAAAGTTTGCCTTTGCAAGAAAAGTCTTGCAAACTGCAAACTTATCACTTGTGGATTTTTAGAAAGTGTGCAAAGTGTTCACATGCACACTGACCACCATGTGGTTTTGAGAAAGTACACAAAGCTTAGCGTGTGTACTTAAAGAGGTGCTGAATCTCACGGGAGAGGCAAGCTCAATTTTACAAACCTCGGGCGAGGGGAGCATCACCTGAGGTAGCATATACAAGAAGACTTCTGTAACTGCCACCTCCTCTGCTGCCTCCACTGCTGCTTCTGCGACAGCACCCCTAAGCGGCCAGGAGACCCCTTGGGGTGACCTGGCTGGACATCCATGAAATTCCCTGCAGTGTTGTGTCAGGCCTGATGATCAAGGATGCTCCCTCAGAAACCTGTGATCTCAGCCGCCTAATACCGGAACATGAAGCCGGATGGCTGGTGCTGGCCAGCATAGGAGACTGTTATGCGAGAGGTTTCCACCTAACCTCGATCAGGTGGAGAGCTGGTGGTTACAGGGGAATAAGGAAAGGGAGGATAAAAGCAGAAGTTAACCCTCTGAAGTCGATTAACGCATATACACGTTATGAGGCTATTTTTCCCTGATACCCTGTTAGACTCCAGAGGGTTAAAAATCCCCAAAGGGAACGGGTAGATACCTCGGTATCACTCTGATTCGGACGAGAACGTTGCCTCGTCTAGATCATACCCCTTAGGTTCTGCTTACCTCCACGTGACCCAAGATTCCTCTAACCCCTGCCCACAGGTGGGGGAGGAGCGCGAGTTGCGACACTAGACTTCTGTGCCCATCTTTGATCATCAGATCGAGACATGCCAGGACCCCTATGTTGTTCGGGCTCAGACCTGGACCTTTGTGGAATGAAGGATCTGAAAGCAGCATAGTGCACCTTCGTCTCCCTGAACTTCTCAAATTGCCGTCTCAACGGAAATACCGAAGAGCTCAGAAGGCGAAACCTGAGCATCGAGAAGAAAGCATTTTCTTTCCTCCCGATGTCTGCCAGGTTCATCCACAGATTTCTCTCCGCTGCCACCATGGCCGCCATAGTCTTGCCCATGGCAGAGGCGGCCTGCTTGGTAGCACGGAGAGAGATCCGTGGTGCGGCGCAGCTCAGCTACCTGATCAGAAAAAGGCCCCTGCCTCTATCCAGGTCTCTTAGCAGATCAGTCTGATATGCTTGAAGCACCAGCATTGTGTGTATTAAAGCCACAGCCTGACCTGCTACTGCATATGCCTTGCCATTTAAGCAAGATGATTTTCTGAAGGGGCTTAAATGGCAAGGAGGGAGATTAAGAGAGGATGTTTCCCCTGCAGAAAGAAAAAAATTTCACAGATAAAAATTATTTATAAATTATTTATAAAAATGTTTGCTCTTTCTACAGGGGGCATTCCCTCATAGCCGCTTTCGCGCATCACATCAATGTCGGCAGATTACTTCCATGCTGGAACCGATCGATGCGAGAAGAAAACGGCATCTTTCATTTCTTTTTAATCTCTGTATGGAGATCATGCAGAAATAAAAGGCTCACCTGAGCTGGACGGTTATGGTCAAAAGGTAATTTTTGCTCAATAACCTCCAACAGCTCTACATACGCAGGGCAGGAGAATTGAGAAGGCTCAGACTCAGCTTTTTCACCATCCTCAAATATCTCCTGCTTTTCCTGGGTAAAAACCCAGCAGAGCACTAACCTCAGTATCAGAAAGTGTTAAAGATATAACATCATCCTCCCGAGTCTCTCTCTCGTCCGCTGCCCTGCTTTCTTTTTTTTTCTCTTTTTTTTTACGAGCGCGAAAGGGAGAGTCCCTCTTTAAACCATTCAGACAGATCCACCTGTATTCTCACGAGCTCATTCTTTTCCACACCTCAACGCGGACAGGTCATGAACCGCGGGAAGCAGATGGCTGCCTTTTTTTCCTTTTTCTTTCAGAAGAGAGACGAATGAGAGCGGAGCTTTTTCCATTGATAAAACGCTCACAATGCGCGCAGATTGCCTCCTCAAAGACATCGCGTGCGTGCTCTTCACCCAAACAAATGACGCAAAGATCGCGTGTGTCATCGGGTGTCAAATAACGCCGACACAGATGCACACATCGTCTAAACGCTTGCTAGTTGTCGCCATGATAAACAGAGAAAGATCGCCCTTACCGGTTCTTTCAGATGAACGCTTCAAACAAAACAGTCAGTGAAGATGAAGAAGATAATGATGTGCTCTCCCGGTGCTTATTTATAGTCGCGCTGGTAGTGACGTCGGAGGCTGTCGCCGGCCAACAAGTTGGTGCTTTTTCAATGTATGCTTCAGACACGGGTCACGACGAGGTGTTCGCCAAAGCGGCCCCTAGAGGACGCAGTTCGAAGTTCCCTCAAAAGGGAACTACAATGTATTGTATGTATAGCTAAGTTTTTTTTAAGTTTTGTAAAAATGTAGGCAATGAGCCTATGATTTAAAACTCAGTGTTGGCCACAAAAACAGTTAAAATCAAAAGGTACAGCAGAGAACATGCTAAAGAAACCCTTTCCAGCAGCCCAATGACAGATTGAGGGAATCATTGACTGAATCTGAGACGGAGGGGGAAATGAGACCTTGTTGGCATCGGGGCGCCAAGTTGGATGACAACTGCGCCCTTTATCTGACAAGCGCCCAAAATCCCTTTTGGATTCAAAATGGGAGACGTTATCAAATTGTGAAAAGCTGTAGTCTGGAAATATATCATATTCAAGCAGCGAGCTACTAAAAGGACACATATTCTAGGCCCTGTCTGCTTCTTTCTCCCTCCACTTATTTTTACTTCATCTTGAGTGTTGAGAAAAAATATCACAACGGTTCACGAGTATATACCCGAAAGGTTACTGCCACAGTTATTTTTTCTTAAAGTCTTCTGCAAAACATCGGAAATGTAAGTGATGAGGCGCCAAGCCGATACTGACAAGTGACAGCTGCCATAATTGTTCATCTCCTCTGAGATAGTTTTTTAAGCTAGCATATTTGTGTAACAGTCTTATCTTCACCATGGCTTGAAGTCTAATAGCCTCTTGCATTTACTGTTCCTTACTGAGAGGCTGGAAGCTTACTGCCTTTGAGCTGTCAGGGTTGTCCTCCTTTTTCAGAAGTTCAAAAGTTCAGTGAGTTGTTGGAGATCTATACAGGGCTTGGTAATTGGGCATACCGGGCATTTTCCTGGTGGGTCGACGCACTTAAGTGGCTGACAGAATGTTTTTTGTTTGTTTTGTTTTTTTGCCGAGGACCATCACTCAGGGACAGCGAGCAGCCAGTGGCCAATGGATTTGTCTCCTGTATTGACAGTGTAAACATCCAATCACAACTGGAGTTGATGAAGTATTTTGCTCTGCCTATATAAAAATCGCTTCACCCCAACTTCTTCCTCGTTGACTTTTCCCACATTTTCACAGCAGCTTTATCAAGAACAGGCTTTCTCTGCGATGAGTGATGTGGACCAAAGAGCCAGACAGGAGGAGAAGAAGAGAGTAGTTTAATTGGTAAAGTGCTTAATAGGGACTCACAACGGAGGCAGGGATCTAATCTATCTTAATGTGTGCGCATGCCATGAGCGTTGTAGAATACGTAAACACTTTGTAATATAACGTAAATTCGTCCCATGTGATTTTTTGGCCAAGTCAAGTCAAGTGTGTTCATAGAGGTTTCCATGGGCCAATGCGAATAAAGCTAGTTTTAAATAAAAAAGACACAATATTGTCAGACCTGATGTTTTATTCTTATCCAAAACGAGATGTGATATGAAAGTGATACATAGGCTACATACATACAAAACGTCAAAAAAAAAAAAATTAACAGTAAAAAAAGATCCAATAGAAAGATCCAAAGATCAGCATTTATATGAAATAAAAAGCTTTTGTAACATTAAACATATACCAATTCAAAATGGGGGGGGGGGGGGTTACTTGAATTAATACATTTATTTAGCAAGGATGCTTTCAATTGATGATAAAGACATTTATGTTAAAAAAAAATTATTCCAGATAAATGTTGTTCTTTCTATTCATCAAATGAACCTGAAAAAGTTCTACTTAGCTGTTTTCAACATAATAATAATAACAATAATAATAATAATAATAAATGTTTTTGGAGCAGCAAATCAGAATATTTGAATGATTTCTGAAGGATCATGTGACTGGAGGAATGATGCTAAAAAAAATTAAGTTTTGAAATAGCATGAATTAATTACATTTAAAATATATTATCAAATAGACTATTTTAAATAGTAAAACTTTTTCAAAATATTACTGCTTTTGCTATGTTTTGGATCAAATAAATGCAGGCTGGGTGAACAGAAAATAATTCTTTAAAAAACATAAAAAATCTTACCGTGCAAAAACGTTTTATATATCGAAGTGGTGGTGGGCCGCCTGGACCAATAAATGCCAGTGATGATTTTTTTGTCCCAGTCCAGCCCTGCTCTGAGCTAGTAAATAAAGGCAGACCTTGGTTATTATATAGTCGCTTTTAGATAACATTCAAAAGAGCAAAATCACATGACTGTCCCAAATAGGTATCTTTGTTGTTGAGTTAAAAAAAAAGAAAATGATTTGCCACACAAAAGCCAAATTTTGTTTACCGCAATGGTGAGGAGCGTGTGCACAGCGTGGAAACTGAATGCCGCCTCATCTAAATTTCAAATTAAGATAAATTATTCATTTATGACTAATGCTGACTAATTATGGCCTCTTTTCTTGCCAAGGTCTGAAAATAAAGAATGTGAAATATTGCTGTTGACTCTTAAATGTGTAAGGAAATTCTGTGCTCTGAACTCTGAGTGCTGAGTGCTGAACAAACACACTACTTTTAGTTCACACACCTTACCTAGGGAAAACTACGGTGCCCGTAAGGTGACTTGTTCGGTTTACTTAGTTTTGTCGTGGCCACGACATAATAACTCGTGGGAACATGATAATATGTCGTGGCCATGAGATCATTTTGACGAGGTAATGACATCCTTATGTCGTGGCCTCGAGATGCTATGTTGAGAGAACAACATGTTTTTTCTCGTGGCCACGAGTTTAATGCGTAAACAAACCTGCGTGACCATAGCAACCCGGGATTGTCAGAGATGGATTCATTCATATTTTATTTTGAATTAGGAAATTATTATATTATTTATACATATAAAATGTATGCATTTACATTGACATTTTATGTTAATGTCGAGCATTTACAGTACGCTATTATTTACAAAAGTATTCAGAATGTTAAGTAAAGAGATCGAAATTGAAAAAAAAAGAACATAAACGAAATAAAATAACCAATAATAATAGGCTAATAATAATAATAATGATAATAATAATAATAATAATAATGTACACATATTACAGGGGAAAGACTATCAGTTAATGGACTTACAAGACTGTAGGATATATAAAAAAAAAAATTTAATTATGCACTTTATGTAATATTTATTTATGATAAACTTCATTTGAATGCTGACAATCGCATGTAATACAGCCCGGTAGCCAAAGCATATGGTTAATATAATAATTACTTAATTCAAGATAAAATATTAATGAATCCATCTTTGCTAATCCCGGGTTGCTATGGTCACACAGGTTTGTTTACGCATTAAACTCGTGGCCACGAGAAAAACATGTCGTTCCCTCAACATAAGAAGTCGTGGCCACGAGAAATGGATGTTGTTCCCTCAACATAGCATTTCGAGGCCACGACATAAGTATGTCTTTACCTCGACAAAATGATCTTGTGGCCACGACATAATATGACGTTCCCATGAGTTAATTTGACGTTCCCACAAATTAATATCTCGTGGCCACGACATATTATCACGTTCCCACGAGTTATTATTTTGTGGCCACGACAAAACTAAGTAAACCGAACAAGTCACCTTACGGGCACCGTAGAAAACAACATATGTTTTAGACACAAATAAAAATGAGGCTATGTCAGACAAATTAGAGCTGTAGGCCCAAGTCAGAATCTTATCTGGGTTTAGTCACAATCACATTCCCATATTTTTCTGTAAAGTGAAGGCAGTTTATTATTATTATTATTATGGTTTTTTTTAATGATTAAACTTATTAATCTTATTGTAGTTTTGTTTTGTCTATAAGGAAGTTTCTGAATAAGGCGTAGCTTATTTATCAACAGTAGTCAAGTCACAATTATTTATATAGCCTTTTTACAACTGCTGGTTATTTATCATAAAAATGTTTCATTTTAATTTGGCATTTGTGCTATCTTGCTTGACAACAAGCTTCAAGCTTTCGTGGTTTTGGTTGCCAGATCTCAACAGTTTAAATCCCCCTCTCAGAGCATTTTTTAATTACACTGATAAATTTATTATTATTATTTTTTTTTCAAATAGTTTACTTAGTGTAGGTTTACATGATGTACCACAAAACTAAAATGGAGCTTTCCTTTGAATTTTTGAAACTTTTTGCAAACATATGCAAGTGTTGTCGTATTAATCCTCGTTCACACAGATCTGCAAAAACAACTAAAAATGCTATATAATGCCAGGCCAGTAGTTGGTGATGTCATTTTGTAACGAAATTTCCTCGTGCCTATAGAACACATAATATGTTATTTAATAGGTTTCCAAAAGTATGCGTTTTCAGGCCCCCAAACTACCACTGAATGGCCAAAACACATAAACAGTTTTTACATTCTCCTTTAATCTTTCCAACCTGACATTCCAGACATTCTCTTAAATATATGGTAACAATTGTATTTGCATAAAATGAAATATGGTATCAATCCACCATGACTGGCCCATCGATTTTGGGGATCATATTTGTTGTTTTAAATGTGATTTGTTGTCTTTTAATTCAACTATACTGTACAGGTGCATCTCAATAAATTAGAATGTTGTGTAAAAGTTCATTTATTTCAGTAATTCAACTAAAATTGTGAAACTTGTGTATTTAAATAAATTCAATGCACACAGACTGAAGTAGCTTAAGGCCCAATCCCAATTCTACCCCTTAGCCCTTCCCCTTTCCCCTACCCCTCCGTTTGGCGCGTTCACGTCTCGATTCTCTTTTGGTTGGAGGGACACATAAATGTAAGCTTTTTTTTACATAAATAAAGATTTTAACGAAAAGTAATCATTTGTTTTATGTTACATTCAATTGTGAGTTCATATTAACGATCATGTTACTCAAAGAAATGTTTGCAAAAAATCGCTAATATTTGCTAACGTCATATCTTTACAGACTGCATGATAGTTCCATTTGCATATGTCTGATCAGGTCGATAACTGCCGTAGACATTGATGGGGGCTAATCCCCCCAATAATTAGAAATCGCTAAACCATTTTCTCAAATATTGCCTATTCGAGAGAGAGAAAGAGATGGAGGTTGCGTGTATTCGAGTCTGTTTGTTTATCTTTTTAGAGTGGGTTTACTTAAAAACAGCGATTGTATCCTCTCGTCGCTGGAAAATATAATGTAGCGATTCAGTATTTAAACTGTATTTAATAAAAGTTGTGGGGCAGGGTTGACAAGTTTTTTTTTTTCTCCTGGATGTGTGAGCTGCGCGATTTCCGATATGTGTTTGTGTCAGTAAGCAGCACATTAATACAGAACTATAACTAAAGGCTCTATGCACACCAGTATATGTGTGTATTGTAAGAGCTAGACGACGAACGCTGATGACGTGTGACGTCATGGTAGTGGTGTCCCAATCCTTAGGAGAATATCTTCTCCCCTACCCCTTGACACTCTGTTTTAAGGGACAAGGGGAAGGGGTAGGCAGAGGGGTAGGGGAAGGGGAAGGGGTATAAAATAGAATTGGGATTGGGCCTAAGTCTTTGGTTCTCAACAAATTAGAATATTTCATAAGACCAAAAAAAATTAAAAAAATGGGGTGAATTGTTGGCCTTCTGTAAAGTATGTTCATTTACTAAACATGTACTCAATACTTGGTACGGGCTCCTTTTGCTTTAACACTCTGGAGTCGATTCACATGTATACGTGTTTTGAGTCATTTTCTCCTGATAACCTCGAAAAGAACTTCAGTTTTGATCGTACAGATAAGAGCAATACATCAATCGAATCTGTAAAGGGTCTACTTTTTCGTATACAGATATAATAACAACAAAACTTTGTGCATTTATAAAATAAAGATAACAAACAAGTTGTGTTAACATGCTTGGATACAGCACACTGTGAACAGCCAGCTTCTTTGGCAATGAATGTTTGTGGCCTACCCTCCTTGTGAAGGGTGTCAATGATTGACTTCTGGACAACTGTCATATCAGCAGTCTTCCCCATGTTTGTGTAGCCTAGTGAACCAAATGAAGTGACATTCGGCCAAGTATGGTGACCCATACTCAGAATTTGTGCTCTGCATTTAACCCATCCGAAATGCACACACACAGAGCAGTGAACACACACACACACTGTGAGCACACACCCGGAGCAGTGGGCAGCCATTTATGCTGCGGCGCCCGGGGAGCAGTTGGGGGTTCGGTGCCTTGCTCAAGGGCACCTCAGTCGTGGTATTGAGGGTGGTGAGAGAACTGTACATGCACTCCCCCCACCCAAAATTCCTGCCGGCCCAGGACTCGAACCCACAACCCTTCGATTGGGAGTCCGATTCTCTAACCACCAGGCCACGACTTCCCATGCTGAGAGAGCATTTTGAAGGCTCAGGAAACCTTTGCGGGTGTTTTGAGTTGATTAGCTGATTGGCATGTCATCATATTCTAATTCGTTGAGATGGTGAATTGGTGGGTTTTTGTCAAATGTGAGTCAAAATCATCACAATTAAAAGAACCAAAGACTTAAACTACTTCAGTCTGTGTGCACTGCATTTATTTAATACACGAGTTTCACAATTTGAGTTGAATTAATGAAATAAATGAACTTTTCCACAACATTCTAATTTGTTGAGATGCACCTGTATATCCACACACTTATTTATTTAAGGGTTTATTAACTGTAATTTATTGAGTGTAATACTCATCTTCAAAAACCAAACTTTTGGGGTTATTTATTTTTTTATTTGTTTATTTACTTCCTTATCTGTAAAATGCCATCAGACATTGAGTCCTATTAAGTTATGGAACCTAATGAGATTTAATGAGAGCTTTGTGTCATTTTATGCTTTGCTGTCCTCGGATGAGGTTCATCAACTCATGTAGTGAGTTGTGTAGGTGCTTTTGAAATGAAGATATACTTATTAAGTTTAAACAAATTATACTATCTTACATACGTAATGTATTTTACTCTTTAAAAGTTCTTAAGTGATCTATATATAGACTTTCAGCAACCTAGAGCACAATATAATGAAGTCTGCAGGTTGGCAGATGGCTCAAAGTGATCGAGAAAGACGTACTGCTGTCAAACGGGCAGGACCCTGGAGTCCAACTCCATCTGTAAGAGAAAAAAAAAGAACAAAAAAAATGAACTATGTACAACAGGGGCTTGACAAACGAGTTGTCTGGACAGCGTGCTTCCCTGCCCGCTTCCTTAATTGCTCTCTTCTCTCTCTGGACTGAAACTCATCCTGCTATTCCTCTGCTGGAGGAAGTACAGCAGTGTGACAGTGCCCCAAGGCCCTTTCTGCTGTCCTCTTTACGTCACAGTACCTTCACAGAGAAAGAAAGGAAGTGTGTTTCCTGATGAAAGACAAAATGTGGCTCTGTGCCCACTTCACTAAATGCCAACTGCTACATACTGTTAGCAGAACGGTAGGAGGTCTGTAGATATGCCTGCACCAACCTTTCAGACATGCTGTTCTTAACGAAACACTAGGATTGTCCATTCAACACAGACATATTAAATAATATTCATAATAAATAAATAAATAAATAAGGATAAGGAGAAAAGAAAAAAAAATAATTAAGTGGCTTAAACTAAGCAAAAATTTGCAATTTGATACAGTTGCTGTTATTTATATGGCCATAAATATAACAGTATTACAGAAATACAATGCATAAATAATAGCTGTCACACTATATCTCCCAATAATATCTCATATTAAAATATTTAAATGCTTAGTTTTATGATTAAAACTGTAGTTTCAAAACATATAATGCAATGCAATTCAATGATCATTGACAGATGAACAAATGAACTTTTCTCAAAAGCATATTTGATACTTACATTTGAACATGACTTTTATAAAATGATGTATGGATAATCAAGTAGCACTGAGTGGCTTTAGCCCAGTAAATGTTCATCTTGAAATATTGCTACAATATAAAAGTTATTCTTGCATTTACTTTATAAAAATCAGTAAAGATTTCACAGCAAAAAGACACATGAACCACAAGCTGAAAGGGGATGTTTTTATATTCAAATGCCTTTTACTTGCTAAAATAAGTATGAGCTATCAATCAGATGACAGAAGTATGTTTGTAGGATAGAGAAGAACAATTGTTTTTTGAAGCCACTTTTGGTCTATTCGGTGCTTTTGTTTGTCACCATAATGAAACATCTCACCAAATATTGATGTATGTGATTCGTTTAATTTATTAATCTAAATATTATGACCGTAATTAAATTCAAATCAATTCACAGCCTTGCAAACAGCAGCCATTGTTAGTTTAAAATAAATCCCTCAGCTCTAAGTCAGCCTAAAACTGACCAGAACTGAATTGGATCATGGATACAGTGTGCACTGAGCTCCACTGGAGGTGGGAGGCACAGGTGTATGTGTTAGGTGAGCTGCTCCAGCAGGTTACGGGCAGACAGATGGTGCGGGCGGTGGAGAGGTGGGATGCTGTAGTTGTATGAGTATATGTGCCAGCCGCGGCCGCTTTGGCCCTGAAAGCTGCTTTATCTCAGCTGCTGAATGCAAGCACAGATTGCCAATACAAACAATTCTAGGATCATCCATGTACCAAGACCAAGCAACTAAAATCACAGCAGAGATATTACAGATCAGCGTACAGCTGGGGTCGACAACCAATGACACAGGGCAATCACTGGCATGTGAACAAGAGTGAGCGAGATGTGTGCCTTCTTGAAAAAGGAGTGTGCTTAATTGTGTTGAATGTGCACTTGTGTACTTCAAATTTTAAAAAAGTGTATATATATATATATATATATATAAAATAATATTAACTTAATAAAGATATCTTAAGTGTACCTAAAGAGAGTAGACTTTCATACTGATCGTCAAGGGTTTAAATCAATTATGTTTTCTTTCTGTAATTCTTTTAAATAAAAGTTGTTTTTTTTTACAAGAAACCTCAGATGAACCCAAACCAAACTCTGAGGCTGAAGAAAGTTAGGCATGCTTTGGCACATTACTTTAAGCACAACGGTTGTGTTAAAGAGCTTTTTGACAGCAGCTTTTTATAAACAGAGCAGGGCCCATTAATATTAATTGTAGGCCAGAAAAGAGAAACAGAGATACTGAATCCTAAGGCAAAAGAAATTCAGCACTCATTGAGTTTAATCTATCTGTTTTCTATTAATTCCCACCACATGAATATTAATCGCTCAGTGAGCCTAATGGCCTTCAAAATCTCATATTAGATTTCCACTTTCCAAAGTGACCTTTTCCATGCTGATAGCATCACCTGTGCTACATAACAAGGTAACAGTTTTATCTTAATAGGATAGGATTTGTGCAGGATGGCATCCCCTTTCACAAACTGCTCACATTTACATTTTGACACACAAAGAATTGTTAGCGAGGGGAGCTGTTTTCAGTCTTGGTTAGCAAACTGAGTCGGCATCCAAATAAATGCCAACATTTAGACCTGTGAATGGAGAGGATCTGTTGGCTCTTCAGCAGCTAAGTTTTATCATATTTAATCATTTATTTGTACTTTTTGTAGCAGAGTGAGATTAATTAGTTGTTAATGATGATGGAAATTAAACTTTTAGTTCAGAAGCCCAGTACGGTTGTGGCTTTCAGGATACAGTCCTCTCACTCTACAGTCATAACATGTCAGTTTTATCCAGAACATTAAAAACTTTCATATGGCTAAATAATGGCAAGCTACTTCCATTCCCTACACTCAAAATCAGCATAGAAACAATTTTTCATTTAGAAATTACTAGTAAATTTCATAATTAATAACAAAGAAAGAGCAAGTAACACATAGACTTAAACTATTTCACAGAGAGAGAAGTATTTTCTTGTAAAACGTGCTCAATTATCTTTATTTTATTTACAACTTACAGCTGAATCAATATCTCTACGATTTCTATTCTAAATTATTCAAATAATTAAACATTTAATTAAGAATATGTAAAAAAAAATACAATTAATAAATACAATATTTAAAATACAATTCATGGATACATTGACTTTAATATGTCTTTACTATAATTAATTTGTTAAAAGTGTCTTAATTTATGTTAACATTTTGGTTGTGGATAAACTAAAGAATAAAAGTGATTTTTATTTACTGTTTTAAGATTAAAATGAAGAAAAAAGTCTCATATCTTGCCATTTCTCTGATGCTACTTTACTTAAAGCGGTCATAGACCACTGATACTTTAATGAGAGTTAGTTGGCATGTAGATGCAAAGTTGCTTATAGTCGATTGATTAAGGGGACAATCAAAATAAAATATAACCATATAAAACATAGCATTTTTTCATTTGGAATATTAAGCTCACATCAATTAATTAACATTAGCTCCACAGAAAACACTCAAATAACACTCAACATCTAACCACTCACAAGCTGTAGTAAGATACTGTGCAGTTCTTAAAGGGTTAGTTCACCCCTAAAATCTAAATTATGTCATTAATAACTCACCCTCATGTTGTTCCAAACCTGTAAGAAATCCGTTTATCTTCAGAACACAGTTTAAGATATTTTAGATTTAGTCCGAGAGCTCTTAGTCCCTCCATTGAAGCTGTGTGTACTGTATACTGTCCATGTCCAGAAAGGTAAGAAAAACATCATCAAAGTAGTCCATGTGACATCAGAGGGTCAGTTAGAACTTTTTTGAAGCATCGAAAATACATTTTGATCCAAAAATAGCAAAAACTACGCCTTTATTCAGCATTGTCTTCTCTTCCGTGTCTGTTGTGAGAGAGTTCAGAACCATCAGAATAATTTTGAAACTGCTATTTCAAGGTGAAAAACTAACATACAATTGCCAGACACTATATAATTTGCATGTGTGGAGGGGGGGGTCCTTTTATAGCATGATTGTCAGACAGTCAAGCTGAATCTCTATTGTAAGATTGTCATCTATATCTTATTGTCAGGACACAGACGCAGAAGCTCATGCTGTGTTGACTGACTCGTCTCACACATGACAGCAGTGGTTTCTCATTCTTGGATGTGACTTCTCTGTTTATGCTGCCATGACCTATCAATGTTATTTTGAATATTCAACAAGGCCAGTTTATTTATTTGTGTAACATGTAAATTACCGTTAAATGTGGAGGAACACGCTGAGTAAACCGTCTCAAAGTCCTCTTGCCAATACTAATCAACTCCTTTACTCCCAAGGTCTCGCCAGATTTTATTCTTCACAGCCATGAATTCCAAACTAAAGTCAACAGATAGCTCAGAAGATGATGATGTTTTTGTACAAAGTGCTAAGAATTAATATCATAAACTCAAACAATAAAAACATACATTGAGAAATGTCCTCTCCGGACATAACTTTTTGCTACTGTATTTGAATTGCAAAATTTGCATCCATTTGAATTACCCAGTTTAAAAAAAAAATAATAATAATTACAAAATAAAAAACAAAATAACTAAAATACAAGTTTACCTCTTTATACATTATTTAGAGATAATGTTTCAAATAATAATATCACAAGTGGAAGAAATGAGAATGGTATGCAGTATAAGGATGGTGTAAACAGAATTACATAATATAAATATCATACAACATGTTTTGTATATATATAACCAGTGAAAGTGACATACAGCCAAGTATGGTGACCCATACTCAGAATCCATGCTCTGCATTTAACCCATCCAAAGTGCACACACACACAGCAGTGAACACACACAAACTATGAACACACACCCGGAGCAGTGGGCAGCCATTTATGCCCAAGGGAGCAGTTGGGGGGTCAGTGCCTTGCTCAAGTTGTGGTATTGCTGGCCTGAGACTCGAACCCACAACCCTAGGGTTAGGGGTCAAACTCTCTAACCACTAGGCCATGACATCCCACAGTATATGGCTTTTCTATGTTTTTGAACTGTAGATAAACTGCCCATCCATTTGAGATGACATGTTTTTTATATTTATAAACTAATACATAGTAGAGATATTTGTCAGTCATAAAAGAAACAGGTAGGATTTACCCAAATAAAATAAATTAAAATAAAAACATCGATCAACCTATCAATCAATCATGGCATAGTTTATTAACTTTTATTTTTCATAAATAAGCATTTTTTATGCATTTAAAATTGCTAAAAATATGCCAAAACACACACACACACACACACACACACACACACACACACACACACACACATATATATATATATATATATATATATATATATATATATATATATATATATATATATATATATATATATATATATGTATATAGTGTTTACAGTGTATACAGTGTTTTCTTACCATTGTTGGTATATTGTCCATTACTATCGTTGGTATATTGTCCATTACCATTGTTGGCATTGTTTATTCCTATTACATTGTTGGTATAAACTGTTGTTATAATAATTACTTGTTACCTGTGGTAACGCCACCATGATATAACATTTGTAAATAATCCGTGAGCAAAGTAACAATGAAGCTCAATTATTACTCACTAAATTTGGGAACTGGGGTGGGATTAAATAAATTGTCTTCTTCCCACTCCCTTTCAGGCAGAATTCGATCGTCATATTTGAATACTGTATATTCTGTTTTTTTTTTTGTTTTTTTTGCACTATATGATTTAACTATATTTTGTCTACCTTGTACTTTTTTTGTGCCATTGCCTGGAATAAACGAATAAAAAAAAATTATTTTGTTTGAAAAAAATTATTACATATACTCTTTTGGACCATGAGAGTAAATGATGACAGAATTGTCATTTTTGGTTGGGTGAACTATAACTTTAATAATTTATTTTCTTAATTTTATTATCATTACTATGAAAATAATAAATTATTTCTTTAATGAAATGATACCCTAAATAATAAACTAAAACTGCCTGTAGGTTGTGCATCGGTCTGTGCAGCGCCACTTCAAATCCAACACGACTATGGGCAATGGTTCAAAGCGCCAAATTCATTCAAAACGTGGATTAAGAAATTAAATGCCTCTGTGGTTTGCTCAGGGATGACCAGTTCTGATTTGTCCTTATATTTTGGTTGACAACATTTAGCAAAACTGACATTGTGTCTAAAATAACACAAATTAACTTCTTAATGAACTGTTGTATAAGATGAGTAACTTATCACATTTGCACTCATGTGATATTGCACTTAGCCCACAGCTCGTATGATATTTCTTAAGTTTGTAATTTGTGCATTTTGCCCTGTATCTTGAATTTTAAGATATTTTCTAGGCTTCAGCTTCATTCAAGTTGTTACTCTGCCTCATATTATTCATCAGTCGACTGTATGAAATGGCAAATGATCCACATAGGTCTGGGGCAGGGCAAGTGTGTTAAATGCGTTAATAATTTGAATGTGTGTATAAAATATAATTGTGTATGGGTGTGTGTGTGCATATATATAATTTATGCCATGGTGACTGTATAAATGAGACAATATGATAAAGAGATGCAGTGTTTGTGGTATAAGGGAATAAAAGTGTATTCTGATGGGATTCAGAATGTCAGACACAGAGAAAGCATAAAGACGTGCCAGCAAGAAAACTGGCAAGTCAAGCTTCTAAAGAAGAGCTCCATCAGAGATGGAGACAAAAGGGAATAGACTGTATGTCTGTCTTCACAGAAAGCAAAGACCATTTTAAGATGACACTTTTGATTGATGTGAGGAGATGAGATCTGTGGGAAGGCAGGAGTGAGTCTTGCTTTGGCCAGACGGCAGTCTGAGATGGAGGACAGAAAGTCAGATAGGATGATAAGACAGCTGGATCACCCCTTACCCCTCTGAGGTGAAGCCCCAGCACAAATGACTGTGTCTGCTGAAAGATGTTTGTCAAAAGGCCCGTCTGGGAAGAGTGGATGGAGTTTGGCAATCAGTTAACCCCCCTCTCTGTTTTCCTCCACTGTCTTCAATTATTGAGACCAGAAGCAATTCTCTCAGTAGGTGAGCGAGGATGGGAAGCGATTTGAGAAGCAGCAATAATCTTTAAAGTTATTTTCCTCAAAATATATCAATAAGAAAGGACTTAAGTTTCAACAACTGGAACATTTTGTGAAGATCACAAATATATAAACTGTTAAATATATCACTAACATTTTGTGGAGGATTTTGTCCACAATCTTTCCCAAAGACATGAAACCAAAATTGCAGTTTTTTATATATATATATTTCTAAAATACTTTTTGGCAGGGGGGGCATGGTTTAGCGAAGTCTGCAGCGGGAGAGAGAATCAGGAGACGAGTGGTAAGTGAGTGGTTTAGGCAAAAACTATCTACACCTGTTTCTTGTTTCAGTAATTGGCACGGAGAGAGTATAAAACGCCAGGAGAGACAGAAGCAGTCGAGAGAGAGACGGACTGCTGACGTGAACCGGAAACGGAAACCGGAACGAGTAAACCGGAAGTGTTGTGCGATCATGTCTGTGTTGATGTCAGAGTAAAAGTCACCATTTGGTGTTTGTGTTATTTTGAGTTAATAAATATGTCAGCAGTCCAGCCGACCCCTTGTACTACAGTGGTGCCGAAACCCGGGAGAAGGAGGGACGCGCTGCTGAAGATCCCTCTCCGCTGTGGTGAATCTGCGGTGCCATCGAGCAGGCGAGGAGTGTGCCGCCATGGACGCTCGAGGTGGTGGGCTGGAGTGAGTTACCGGGGATGGGCGAGCTCGCTGCCGGCCGCCCGCGATGTGGAGGGGCGGCTGCCGTCCGTGAGGGAGCGGAGGAGTCGGCGCCGTTCGCCAGGGGGCCGGAGCCTGCTGCCTCCGTCAAGGTATCCGGAGGAGCAGGGAACGGGGGACTCCTGCCGGCTGCCCAAAACCGGAGGAGCCGTCGCCGTCCACCAGGCGGCGGAGGAGTGTCGTGCCGTCCGCCGAGGGCCGTCCAGTGCCACCGCCAGGCACTGCATAGGAGATCGCCCAGCTGGTGGAGGGCCGAACAGCAGTGCGTTCTGGGAACCGGAATTTTTTATTTTTTATTGTCGCTCCTCCTTCCATCTCCTTTTCTCTCGCCTCGTCTGTCCTACCCCCAGGTTCCCGTGAGCGGTCCCCCCCGGAGGGAGGGGAGGGGGAGTAGAGCGCAGTCTCAGGAGTACCCCCCGGGTTGAGAGGGGCGATGTGGGTATGTGACGAGTGGGGCGGTGCCGAGGGACGTGGGAACGAGGAGCGAGGCCGGTGGAGTGATTGGGAAATGAGCGAGACCACCACCGGTCTCGAGTCCCACGGACGAGATGGAAGGATATAAAACTGGAGCGACGACAGTGAAGGACGAGAGAGGACCAGGCCTGGGCTTTAGTTTATGTTTGCTTTTTATTTCTGCGCATCAGTCGTCCGTGAGGGGCTGATGCGCTGTTTTGTGTTTATTTTGTTATTAAAGTCTTTGTTTGATTGTCCGCCGGTTCCCGCCTCCTTCTTCCCGATGTTTATGAAGGTTTTGATTATTACATACTTGTTTAAATGTAGTTAAAATTTATGTTATATTGTAAACTATGCTTTCTGTTGAAGTTATTTTGAAGAATTGGTAACCAAACAGTTGATTGTAGCCACTTACTTTCATAGTATGGAGGGAAAAAAACAATGGAAGTCAATGGCTATGATCATCTGTGTGGGTGAGTAAAATGTTCACAAATGACATAACTTTCATTTTTGGGTGAACTATGCCTTTAACGAGGGAGATGAGAAGAGATAAAAGAGACACTAGATGAGCAAAATCTCACTCCAGTTTGAACATTTGTATAATATTATAATATTTTCCCTTCAGAAGACCTATTTAGAATAGTCCACTATAATATTATACTATTAACTATCTCATAGTTAAACTGTAGATCCTAAATGAAAACATAATGAAACTAGAAGCTGTGGATGAACAGTGACAAGAAAATCTGATCCCAACATTCATTAAGTTAAATCTACCCAAACCATCCATTAAGTTAAATAACTAATGAGCAAAACTGGACTGTAGTTATGATAACTCTTCGTTTTGTATCTGATTTCAGCCCTTATGCTGCCTAAAATGCATAAACCACGCAACAATGAAACCCCAAACCCAAGTCCACATATTCAATTAAAAGCAGCTTTAGTTTAGGTAACCGCTGACAGCACTGAGTGCATAACTTGCACTCTCTCTCCGTTCTAACTCTTTATCAGGCAAACATAATTAATGGAAGTGAAGCAGAGAAACATGCTGCAGCTTTATAGATTTTTGATGGTAATCAGTCGAATTAATTATGTGATATATGTCCCTTGTTACGTTAATCGCAGCTGGGTAAATACGATGCATGAACTTTGATAACAAACTGGCAGCCAGGCACCCAGACTCCTAAATCAATTTGCCGAGTTCCACAAATCACTTTGCAGCTGTTTGTGTACAGTGTGACATAACCACAAATATCTAAAACAGGAGGTTACATATTTGCCAGTGGTGGGCCTGCAGGGCCTTCTCTGCTTGCCCTATGAAAAATAAAATAATGTAAAAAATGTTTTTTTTATTATTATTTAGGTATCATTTTCATTTGTGTAATGTCCACAAAATGGCCTATGATTAGTTTCTTTGAGGTTGAACTGGAATATCCTACATAAAAAAAAAGTCTGCGGCCAGCACATAGACTGTATAAATACTATAGAATACAGGGCCTGCACTACAGATAGTGCTTGCCTTTAATTCAAAGATGTTGAATCTAATCTGTAACGAGCATTAGTGACAGAATCATCAGCCAATCAAATTTTGACGTTCCATGACAGCACGCCCTCTGGGACCAGCTACATGCCCAGTGCTTACCCCAGCTAGGGTTACCAGGTATTCTCGCAAAACCACCCAATAGCATTTCGAGGTGGCCCCAGGGGGGCAGGGTTTCATATTTTATTGAAGCTTCCCCGGGCGCCGCCATTGATAAGCGGACCCCCACCTGCTGTTACCATTCCATTGACTCCCATTCATTTTGGCGTCACTTTGACACTGAATAAATTTACATCTGAGGCGTTTAAAGACTCCATTTGTCCATTAATTATTTCTAAAGAAACCTGAAAATGTATAAAAGGCTCCATTACCTTGTATCTTACGTTATGGCCCCGAAGAAGCAGTTTTTGTAAAAAAGAGACTAACGATTGCGTCATAACCTGCGACTCTCTGTCACACAGTACCGCATGGACAGGAGGCGAAGCTTGCAGGCAATCTTTTACTGTCTATGAGGCTATCGGGGGGACGTGGAGGCATAAAGTCAAGAGAGAAGCCCATAGAGAGTCCATAAAAGCAACGGGAAAAAAATTGTTCAACAACGTTTTGAGGAATTGGAAATAATTCGGTATGTGGCTAGTATGAAGTATTCACTACATATAAAGTAACATTTATCCACAAACTTTAAATAATTGATCTACTTCATTAAATAATGATGTATGGGTAACGGGGTATCTATATTAACAGGGGATGGGGAAATTATCATGAAATTATACATGCAATGGAAGAAAAAACCCCATCTCAGTGTCAATCACGGTTAACGTTATTCCTTTATTTATTTACAGATATAGGATACGCTTGAAGATGTGATCCCTTTCATCCTGGTCAGAAGCCATCTACTACATGTCCTATCCTACATAACCTAATGTGAAATAAAGAAAACTGTTTCTGTTCAAGTGTTTTTGTTTTTGACCATGATTTATTAGCATTTAGCAATAATTAGCCTGTGCCTAGTATGTTATCTGGTTATCTCCTTACATGTACCTATTGGGTAACTTATGAATTCATATCACAAGTTAAATATCATTTTACATAACTTTTTAATAATATGCATTAACTTAATATGGCGTACTGGCATTACATTTTTTAATAAAAAATATTATGCAAAAAGACAAAATAAAATAATCAGAATACTTATCACAAGTTCTTGAATATCATAACTTCTTAATATTATGCATTAACTTGATATGGCGTACTGGCGTTGAATATTAAAATAAATAAATACCATGCAAAATGACAAAATAATTAATCAGGATACTTACCAAAATTTGCTCTTGTTCACGCTCGCAGTCTCTGCAAGATTTGGTGGGTGATTCAGATTCCTCTTGGCATAGCTTTTAGAAGACTTACAATTGTCAAACAGGTTGCTCACATCTACATCATCAAGCTTAGTTTGAGTCTGTGCAGTACGCTCGACCCCCAGGAAGTGCGTGCTTCTAATTGACTTCACTTGTCTCCGTTGAATCCAATGGGGTCGCTGTGTCCATTTCTTTTACTGTCTATGGGTGTCCCCCGTTAAACATAGCATTCCAGGGGGTAAATACCACGTCACTGAGGTCGCTTCAACCAGCAGACATGAAAAACAACCCGCGGCAACATTTTTAAAGTAGCACACTCTGGCAACACTGCGCCCAGTGTTTAGTTGGTCAATTTCCAAGCTGCTTTCACCTGCGCCTCTACACATGATCTTTTTGGGGACCTGATTTTTCAAGGGACACTTTTGCAAACAAAAGAGGAATAACTGAAGGATAAAATTTGCTAACAACGGTTTTGTGCACCATTTCAAAGATAAATTGTATATATTAGTAGCTAACAGCTACGTAGCACCAAACACAAGAAGTTATTTGGCCATGTTTATTTTTTAATACGAGTAAAGGGACATGGAATGACAGACGCATGGACTTTATTTACAAGTGACAGGTGACTGCTTTGGTATTTGATGGGTATTGATTCATGCTCATTGTTATGGAGGTGTATGTGATGGTTAATAATACTGTGCGGTGTGCGGAAGTCCAGTATTTGTACAGATCTGCTGCTGTGGGTGCATCGTCATTTTAGAGTCGTCATCGTCATCTTATCATCTGATCGTGGGTGTATCTCTCTATTAGTTTTATTGGATCTTAGTGCTGCGTTTGACACAATTGACCACAACATTCTTTTGCATAGACTTGAACACTTTGTTGGCATCAGAGGAAGTGCATTAGCATGGTTTAAATCGTACTTATATGACCGCCATCAGTTCGTAGCAGTGAATGAAGATGTATCCTATCGATCACAAGTGCAGTATGGAGTACCTCAAGGCTCAGTACTAGGGCCGCTACTCTTCACGCTTTATATGTTACCCTTGGGAGATATCATCAGGAAACATGGTGTTAGCTTTCACTGTTATGCTGATGATACTCAGCTCTATATTTCTTCGCAGCCCGGTGAAACACACCAATTTAAAAAACTAATGGATTGCATAGTCGATATAAAAAACTGGATGACGAGTAATTTCTTACTGCTAAATTCTGAAAAAACAGAGGTGTTAATTATAGGACCTAAAAACTCTGCTTGTAATAACCTAGAACACTGTCTAAGACTTGATGGTTGCTCTGTCAATTCTTCGTCATCAGTTAGGAACCTAGGTGTGCTACTTGATCGCAATCTTTCCTTAGAAAGCCACGTTTCTAGCATTTGTAAAACTGCATTTTTCCATCTCAAAAATATATCTAAATTACGGCCTATGCTCTCAATGTCAAATGCAGAAATGTTAATCCATGCATTTATGACCTCAAGGTTAGATTATTGTAATGCTTTATTGGGTGGTTGTTCTGCACGCTTAGTAAACAAACTACAGCTAGTCCAAAATGCAGCAGCAAGAGTTCTTACTAGAACCAGGAAGTATGACCATATTAGCCCGGTCCTGTCAACACTGCACTGGCTCCCTATCAAGCATCGCATAGATTTTAAAATATTGCTTATTACTTATAAAGCCCTGAATGGTTTAGCACCTCAGTATTTGAATGAGCTCCTTTTACATTATAATCCTCTACGTCCGCTATGTTCTCAAAACTCAGGCAATTTGATAATACCTAGAATATCAAAATCAACTGCAGGTGGCAGATCCTTTTCCTATTTGGCGCCCAAACTCTGGAATAACCTACCTAACATTGTTCGGGAGGCAGACACACTCTTGCAGTTTAAATCTAGATTAAAGACCCATCTCTTTAACCTGGCATACACATAACATACTAATATGCTTTTATTATCCAAATCCGTTAAAGGATTTTTAGGCTGCATTAATTAGGTAAACCGGAACCGGAAACACTTCCCATAACAACCTATGTACTTGCTACATCCTTAGAAGAATGGCATCTACGCTAATATTTGTCTTTTTCTCTTTTGTATCAGAGGTCACCGTGGCCACCAGATCCAGTCTGTGTCCAGATCAGAGGGTCACTGCAGTCACCCGGATCCAGTACGTATCCAGACCAGATGGTGGATCAGCACCTAGAAAGGACCTCTACATCCCTGAAAGACAGCGGAGACCAGGACAACTAGAGCCCCAGATACAGATCCCCTGTAAAGACCTTGTCTCAGAGGAGCACCAGGACAAGACCACAGGAAACAGATGATTCTTCTGCACAATCTGACTTTGCTGCAGCCTGGAATTGAACTACTGGTTTCGTCTGGTCAGAGGAGAACTGGCCCCCCAACTGAGCCTGGTTTCTCCCAAGGTTTTTTTCTCCATTCTGTCACCGATGGAGTTTCGGTTCCTTGCCGCTGTCGCCTCTGGCTTGCTTAGTTGGGGACACTTCATCTACAGCGATATCGTTGACTTGATTGCAAATAAATGCACAGACACTATTTAACTGAACAGAGATGACATAACTGAATCCAATGATGAACTGCCTTTAACTATCATTTTTGCATTATTGACACTGTTTTCCTAATGAATGTTGTTCAGTTGCTTTGACGCAATGTATTTTGTTTAAAGCGCTATATAAATAAAGGTGACATGTGATGTTCATAGTGAATCATGTATTTGTGGATTACTTTTACTGACCCATGTAGGGAAATTTACTCCGAATTTAACCCACCCCCATCTAGTCTATTGTTGAAATTGTTGATTAGCAGTCATTGTCGTTGAGAGCCTGTGTGCGGCATAATATGCTAAATATATGCATATGGCAGATAGATGTGTAAGGGTATGTAGTTAACAGTTGCTTACTGAAGGCCCTGACTGAAACCCAACGGCACCATACTGATATTTACTAAAACAGAGAGGCGATTATATTTATGAGCACGGCACTCATTTTGTGCTATTATAAGATTTAGTAGATTTTTAAAGATCATTACCAAAGCAACTTTTTTAATAAAAGTTTTAATAAAAGTTGAGGCTCCAATATAAAACATACATAACATTTTTATTATGCTGGAGATATATAAATATAAATAAATTTTCACTTAGCATCAATAACACAATTAAATTTTAATAATAATAATAATAAATAAATATATATATGGACAGATTTTATATGGACATTTTTCTCAGTTATTTTTCAAATTCCATTTAATTATCTGGCTGTGAATAACCGATCTAAATCACACAACTGACACAGGTATATTTCACTGACCTAAATGACAGTAATGTTGATAAATTTAAAAGTGCTTTAAATTTTTGTTTCTTTTCTTAGTTCTATGTAAAGGGACACAGTCATCAGGGATCTGGAAGAAAAGAAGCTCCTGGACATCAGACCATTTTCTTCATATCTAATAAGAGGTTTGGTCCAACCTCATATGAAGCAAGTTCCCTTCCAATAGTCAACTATACTCCCTTTACCCAAAGAGTGCAATATTCACAGAGCAGAGCTGTGCATGTACGAGGGAACCTCCATAAAGATCTAATAAAATTTGTAAACAGGTTCCCTGCAGGGCCCTGGAATGGAAAACAACATCTTTACACATTGGCACATGTCCCTACTTGCATCTGTATGCATGCCTATATATGTATGTCTGTGTGTAGACATGCGCTCGCTCTATGAGACAGTGAGTGATGACCTGCATTCTGTAATGCATACTTACAGACAATATGTCCAACACAAGCCAGTCTGGTGGATGGAGACTTGCTATATTTCTCGCCTTTTAACAAAATTAACACGCGCACCACTGACATGTCATCACACCTTGAAATAGTGGCCGTATGGCAGAGCACATGCATAAAATAATAGCCATGACAATGTGTGAGCACCTATTCTAAAGTGTCATCTAGGCACTGAATTACTATTGTTGTCTGATTTCGTACTAAGATGCTGCAAAATAAAAGACAAGAAGAATCGTAACAATGTCTTACTGGGAAAAGTAGTTAGTAGATGTAAACTTTTGACTAACCATTTTGTTTTGTTGGGTTGTCAAATGCTTTGTTGGGTTTAAAAGTCATACATCATTGATACTGATGAGAGAAATCATCATTTACAATACTAATATATAATATATATCAGTCTGCTGAGAAGACGAGGATTCATAAAACAGTGTCATACTGAGAAAAGTAATTAAAGTTTCTAATCCGTTAGTCTCAAATCAAAGCTGGTTTTGAACACAAGAACACATCCTTAAGGACTGACAGTGCAAGCAATTTACTCATATGTTCCACTAAAAGGTAGATATTTGTGACTGGAAAATGTGTTAATGCATATGTGTGGATAAAAACATATCTGAATGATATGTGTGGGTATTAAATAATAAAAGAGTGAAATGTTCAAAGTCAAAATGTGTCACTGTTATACAGTTTAAAGTAGGCTTTAAATAATTACTAATAAAAACCTAGTGTACTTATGGAATTCTAAAAAATCATTTAGCTTTTAAACATCTCCTTGCATCCCTTTATTGAGAAAAATCACATTATTTGACACATTTTCATTGCACTCCTAAAGGTTTTTTTTTGTTTGTTTTTTATGCGTTCTTCAACTTTCGGAGCTCCTTGGGAATGAATAGAGTGTTCGAGCCCTGATTGTGGGCTAACAAGAAAACGTGAAACCGTAAAGCTAAATTTATTTTACATAATTAATTGGACCAACTAATTAAACACAAATAGACATGCAAATGCAAGCATAGACTCTAGTTACTTTGCAAGCTGAGACAGAACAACCTTATCGTGCTTGACTTCAATTAAGTGCTTTACCTCATTGACCATTCACCCTTGAGATCAATGGCCTCAGCCAATCCAGGCTGTTCCACCAATCCATAGGGCCACCTGCCCCATCTGTGCAGGGTCCCAGCAGTCCCCATGCACCATTATCCAGTATTAATAAGCTATTGATCCGTGGAGACATACTTTTTCAGCATCTGGGTCTGCCAGTCGCCCTCTCTTTGCCTGTCTGTATCGATGTGCAAGCTGCAAAAAGTGCCAGTAATGGATACACAGAGGCAGCCAAAGCCCATGGACATTGAAGGGACAGGGTATTTTTGTGTTTTGCTTCTCGTAAGCCTCTGTTTCGACAACCACGGGCCCCCTGCAATAAGAGGAAGTGCTGTCTGACATTAGAGCACTGGGTCGACTGAAGAGGCCACTCCCATTTACCCTGCTGCCTGACATGATGGATTATTTTAGTCCGGCACCTTCAGCCAAGCATCTTACCCCTTCTGCACTAGAAAGCATGCATGTGTGTATTTATATTTAGCATCAACTGAGACAATTCCACACCTTAGTTTATCTATGACTTCAATCGGTACATAATGAACACTAATTCAGGCACTAGAAAAGGCCTTGATACTCTTTAAAAATTTAAGACAATGATGTGTGATGAAACATATTTATCAATGTCATTGCTGTTAACAAACCACCGTGAATCTCCACTGTAACTGTTTTAACGTAAAGGGTCAAAACGGATAATACACATACGTAATGATATTCAGATAATATAATATAATCAGCTGGGCTGAATTTGGGCTTGCATACTACTCTAACAATTTTTTCCATATAAAGACATAGCAGAAATAGTAAAAGTAGTATGTGATTCTATTTTTATACTACTTCTTAGAATTTTTGGAAATTTCTTGGAATTAGCAGTTGAAACTGTTTGGGAAAATTCGGACATTAGAAGAGAACTACATTCTAGGCTACAAACTATGCTCTTTTAAAACAACAACAATGGCTGCAGTTCAAGTAATACAAGTTTAAAAAAATAGATAAGCCACACATTTGAGGCTAAAGATGAATATGTATTTCTGTATTTCTCACAGCGAGTGTCATGGCTGATGCCCGAATGTGGCAAATTTGTGTCACAGAATGTAGTTTCAATACTTGAATTTACAATATTGATACCTCATGAACTTGAACACCCTAATGTATGATATTCTGCATGGGAGAAAATTGCCAAAAAGAAATTAAATAAATAAATTAAAGGGGTGGTTCGGGATTTTTGACATCGGACCTCATTTTTAAGTCAGCCTGGTTGTTATTCATCAGTGGAGACATTTTTTTAAAAAAATTATCCAGTCTTTATATTTGGATAGATAGCCGATGCTAGGCTAGCGCGAGTCAATGGGAATATATTAGCCAGCCATTAAAAACCGTTTTACCCGCTCCACAGCGCACCAAACGCAAATCAATTATAACACTAGACTATCGATGCAAATGTCCGTTGATAGAACAATGTTAGAAATCAAACTTACCTTTCATCACATTGCATTAGTTATAATTTGTTCCCTGTAATCATAAGCCTTGTCGACAGCAGCAGCGGAGTGATATTGATTACCTAGGCAACCGAGTGAGCCGGTTAGCTGGATGTAACGACTGTAGTGCGCTTCTGTTCTGTGTTTACTTTTTGCCGCATTACTAACCGGAGCAAAGTAAAATTCCGCAGCGGCTGAGAAACTAGTTCCTTTAGGATCATTGAGATGAAAGGTAAGTTTGATTTCTAACATTATTCTCTCAACGGACATTTGCATCGATAGTCTAGTGTTATAATTGATTTGCGTTTGGTGCACTGTGGAGTGGGTAAAACGATTTTTAATGGCTGGCTAACATATACCCATTGACTCGCGCTAGCCTAGCATCGGCCAACTATCCAAATATAAGGACTGGATAATTTTAAAAAAAAAATGTCTCCACTGATGAATAACAACCAGCCTGACCTAAAAATGAGGTCCGATGTCAAAAATCCCGAACCACCCCTTTAAGGGCATAAAATGTTAGATTTTCATTGAAAGATAAATTTAACTATGCTAGTATATGTCACTGATGCATATTTTTACATTAATGAAAACGTCTTGAGGTGTTAAAAAAAAAAAGATTTGCTTAGGTTAACTTCAAATTTCTTTAGAAAGAAGGACTGTATTATTTTTCCTATTTACACCCTAAATAAGGTGGTGAGAGCATTATGGAGTGCTTTATAACAAATGCCTCACAGGAGTAACAAAACTCTTTATACTTACCAGGAAATACATATATAATGGATAATGGCATCTAGCAATTGCTGCAGCTGAATTAAATTGCTTTTTCATAAGAGTAAAGTCTATAAAGCAATGCTAATTGACATAGCATGTAATACTCCTGCTGAAAAGACCAAGCTGGTTGGTTGGTCTTAGCTGGTTTAAGCTGGAAGTATCTGGTTTTAGTTGGTCTCCCAGCCTGGCCAAGCTGGTTTTATCTGATTGGTCAGCTGGTCTCTCAGCTGGTCATAACCTCTCTAAAAGAATTGAACATTATAAAATAATACATTTTTCGACGTCATTCAGAAGCCACATCAGATCACAAAAGGAAGTTATTTCAAAAACCTGACTGGCTCTATGAAGTAAATTTGAAGAAAAAATATGTTATTAAATGAACCATTTGTTGGACAGCAGGTTTATAATTGTTCTCATTACATTGCGGTGTGCTTGAACTCAATGTCAGAAAAAAGAGAGCAAATTCTGCATTCTGGTACTTTCTGGAGAACATTTCAGAACACTGACTGAAATGCATTGGATAATGTGAGAGCCCCAGAAATGACTGACTCCCTGGGCAGTGTACTGACTTCTGAACTAGTGAGCTGATTTAGACACATCCAGTAATAGTCTCTTCAATCTCTACCTGCACATAAATTGTTATCCCATGCCGCACTCTGCTGCGATGGGTCCCACGATCATGCAGGTCTCTACTGCCTGTTCTAATGTTATGATCAAGGCTCTGGACTCTGAGCATAACTTGTTTTTCTATAACAAAATATCAAATATTTTCTATAAAAATATTAATGTCCTGGCAGTGACAAATAGCTTGTTTTATATTTAATTTAATTACATTAATTTGATAAGATAAGATTTACAAGAAATATTTTAAATGCTACTAAAGAATACTGCTGTAAAAAAACCTTATTTGTTTAAAGTGTTTGCAAACCAAATGTTATTGCACTTTTGTTCATATAGCAGTACTTTTTAATGAAAAAAGTGCACAATACACTACTTTTGAATGCATAATTAGTTTTGTGCATAACAATGTGATTAATTGTGATTAATCGCAGGCAATCATGTGATTAATCACAATTAAACATTTTAAGCGTTGGCCAGCACTAATATGTATATATATATATATATATATATACAATTAATTTTGAATTGAACTTAACATTCCTCAGGAAGATAATTCATCAAACAATACTTCATGAGAAGTCTATTGGGGTTAGACAACACGTCTCAGGACCTACTCATTGTCGAAATCATACTCTAGATTTAAAACTGTCACATGGAATTGTTATTGATGGTGTTGAAATTATGCAACCAAGCAATGATATCTCAGATCATTATTTAGTTTTGTGCAAACTTCATTCAGCTAAAACTGTAAATTCTACTTCTTGTTACAAATATGTTAGAACCATCAATTCTACCACAAAAGACTGCTTTGTAAGTCACCTTTATCTATATAGCGCTTTAAACAAAATACATTGCGTCAAAGCAACTGAACAACATTCATTAGGAAAACAGTGTCAATAATGAAAAAATGAACTTAAAGGCAGTTCATTATTGAATTCAGTTATGTCATCTCTGTTCAATTAAATAGTGTCTGTGCATTTATTTGCAATCAAGTCAACGATATCGCTGTAGATGAAGTGACCCCAACTAAGCAAGCCAGAGGCGACAGCGGCAAGGAACCGAAACTCCATCGGTGACAGAATGGAGAAAAAAACCTTGGGAGAAACCAGGCTCAGTTGGGGGGCCAGTTCTCCTCTGACCAGACGAAACCAGTAGTTCAATTCCAGGCTGCAGCAAAGTCAGATTGTGCAGAAGAATCATCTGTTTCCTGTGGTCTTGTCCTGGTGCTCCTTTGAGACAAGGTCTTTACAGGGGATCTGTATCTGGGGCTCTAGTTGTCCTGGTCTCCACTGTCTTTCAGGGATGTAGAGGTCCTTTCTAGGTGCTGATCCAGCATCTGGTCTGGATACATACTGGATCCGGGTGACTGCAGTGACCCTCTGATCTGGACACAGACTGGATCTGGTGGCCACGGTGACCTCGGAACAAAAGAGAAACAGACAAATATTAGCGTAGATGCCATTCTTCTAATGATGTAGCAAGTACATAGGGTGTAATGGGAAGTGTTTCCGGTTCCGGTTTACCTAATTAATGCAGCCTAAAAATCCTTTAACGGATTTGGATAATAAAAGCATATTAGTATGTTATGTGTATGCCAGGTTAAAGAGATGGGTCTTTAATCTAGATTTAAACTGCAAGAGTGTGTCTGCCTCCCGAACAATGTTAGGTAGGTTATTCCAGAGTTTAGGCGCCAAATAGGAAAAGGACCTGCCGCCCGCAGTTGTTTTTGATATTCTAGGTATTATCAAATTGCCTGAGTTTTGAGAACGTAGCGGACGTAGAGGATTATAATGTAAAAGGAGCTCATTCAAATACTGAGGTGCTAAACCATTCAGGGCTTTATAGGTAATAAGCAATATTTTAAAATCTATACGATGCTTGATAGGGAGCCAGTGCAGTGTTGACAGGACCGGGCTAATATGGTCATACTTCCTGGTTCTAGTAAGAACTCTTGCTGCTGCATTTTGGACTAGCTGTAGTTTGTTTACGAAGCGTGCAGAACAACCACCCAATAAAGCATTACAATAATCTAACCTTTAGGTCATAAAAGCATGGATTAACATTTCTGCATTTGACATTGAGAGCATAGGCCGTAATTTAGATATATTTTTGAGATGGAAAAATGCAGTTTTACAAATGCTAGAAACGTGGCTTTCTAAGGAAAGATTGCGAACAAATAGCACACCTAGGTTGCTAACTGATGACGAAGAATTTACAGAGCAACCATCAAGTCTTAGACAGTGTTCTAGGTTATTACAAGCTGAGTTTTTAGGTCCTATAATTAACACCTCTGTTTTTTTCAGAATTTAGCAGTAAGAAATTACTTGTCATCCAGTTTTTTATATCGACTAAGCAATCCATTAGTTTTTCAAATTGGTGTGTTTCACCGGGCTGCGAAGAAATATAGAGTTGAGTATCATCAGCATAACAATGAAAGCTAACACCATGTTTCCTGATGATATCTCCCAAGGGTAACATATAGAGCGTGAAGAGTAGCGGCCCTAGTACTGAGCCTTGAGGTACTCCATACTGCACTTGTGATCGATAGGATACATCTTCATTCACTGCTACGAACTGATGGCGGTCATATAAGTATGATTTAAACCATGCTAAGGCACTTCCACTGATGCCAACAAAGTGTTCAAGTCTATGCAAAAGAATTTTGTGGTCAATTGTGTCAAACGCAGCACTAAGATCCAATAAAACTAATAGAGAGATACACCCACGATCAGATGATAAGAGCAGATCATTTGTAACTCTAAGGAGAGCAGTCTCAGTACTATGATACGGTCTAAATCCTGACTGGAAATCCTCACATATACCATTTTTCTCTAAGAAGTAATATAATTGTGAGGATACCACCTTTTCTAGTATCTTGGACAGAAAAGGGAGATTCGAGATTGGTCTATAATTAACTAGTTATTTGGGGTCAAGCTGTGGTTTTTTGATGAGAGGCTTAATAACAGCCAGTTTGAAGGTTTTGGGGACATATCCTAATGACAATGAGGAATTAATAATAGTCAGAAGAGGATCTATGACTTCTGGAAGCACCTCTATTAGGAGCTTAGATGGTATAGGGTCTAACATACATGTTGTTGGTTGAGTTTATACAATTCTTCCTCTCCTATAGTAGAGAATGAGTGGAACTGTTCCTCAGGGGGTCTATAGTGCACTGTGTGATATGATACTGTATCTGACAGCTGAATGGTTGCAATTTTATCTCTAATAGTATCGATTTTAGAAGTAAAGTAGTTCATAAAGTCATTACTGCTGTGATGTTGGGAAATGTCAACACTTGTTGAGGCTTTATTTTTCGTTAATTTAGCCACTGTATTGAATAAATACCTGGGGTTATGTTTGTTTTCTTCTAAAAGAGAAGAAAAGTAATCGGATCTAGCAGTTTTTAATGCTTTTCTGTAGGATATGTTACTTTCCCGCCAAGCAATACGAAATACCTCTAGTTTTGTTTTCCTCCAGCTGCGCTCCATTTTTCGGGCTGCTCTCTTTAGGGTGCGAGTATGCTCATTATACCATGGTGTCAAACTGTTTTCCTTAACCTTCCTTAAGCGTAAAGGAGCAACTGTATTTAAAGTGCAAGAAAAGAGAGAGTCCATAGTTTCTGTTACATCATCAAGTTCTGAGGTTTTGGATATGCTAAGGAATTTGGATACATCAGGAAGATAACTTAAAAAGCAGTCTTTTGTGTTAGAAGTGATGGTTCTTCCATACTTGTAACAAGAAGTAGGATTTACAATTTTGGCTATATGAAGTTTGCACAGAACTAAATAATGATCTGAGATATCATCACTTGGCTGAATAATTTCAACACCATCAACATCAATTCCATGTGACAGTATTAAATCTAGAGTATGATTTCGACAATGAGTAGGTCCTGAAACGTGTTGTCTAACACCAATAGAGTTCAGAATGTCTATAAATGCTGATCCCAATGCATCGTTTTCATTATCAACATGGATATTAAAATCACCAACTATTAAGACTTTATCTGCAGCCAGAACTAACTCGGATGTAAAATCACCAAACTCTTTAATAAAGTCTGTATGGTGCCCTGGTGGCCTGTATACAGTAGCCAGTACAAACATAACAGAGGATTTATCATTAACATTTGTTTCTCTGGATAATGTTATATGAAGCACCATTACTTCAAACGAGTTATACTTGAAGCCTGCTCTCTGAGAGATCCTGAAAACGTTGTTATAAATTGAAGCAACACCTCCACCTTTGCCTTTTAGACGCGGCTCATGTTTATAACAGTAATCTTGGGGGGTGGACTCATTTAAAATAATGTAATCATCAGGTTTTAGCCAGGTTTCTGTCGAACAGAGTACATCTATATTATGATCAGTGATCATATTATTTACAAAAAGTGTTTTCGTAGAAAGGGATCTGATATTCAATAAGCCAAGCTTCATCATTTGTTTATCCATATTGCTTCTGTTTTCTATTTGTTGAACCTCAATTAAATTGTTAATCTTAACTTGGTTTGGACGTTTTTTGTTTTTTCTAGTTCGGGGAACAGACACAGTCTCTATAGTGTGATATCTAGGTGAAAAAGTCTCTATGTGCTGAGAATTAACTGACCTCTGTGACGGGAGGCAGCTAGCAGACGGTCGGTTTAGCCAGTCTGTCTGCTTCCTGACCTGGGCCCCAGTTAGTCAGGTATAAACACGAAGACTATTTGCCAAATTTCTAGAGAGAAGAGTGGCGCCACCCCAGGAGGGATGAAGACCATCTCTTTTAAGCAGGTCAGGTCTGCCCCAAAAGCTCGTCCAATTGTCTATGAAACCTATGTTATTCTGTGGGCACCACTTAGACATCCAGCCATTGAGTGATGACAATCTGCTATGCATCTCATCACCACGGTAAGCAGGGAGGGGACCAGAGCATATTACAGTGTCTGACATCGTGCTTGCAAGTTCACACACCTCTTTAATGTTATTTTTAGTGATCTCCGACTGGCGAAGTCGAACATCATTAGCGCCGGCATGAATAACAATCTTACTGTATTTACGTTTAGCATTAGCCAGCACTTTTAAATTTGCCAAGATGTCAGGCGCTCTGGCTCCCGGTAAACATTTGACTATGGTGGCTGGTGTCTCTATATTCACATTCCGTACAATAGAATCACCAATAACTAGAGCACTTTCATCAGGTCTCTCAGTGGGAGCATCACTGAGTGGGGAGAACCTGTTTAATGTTTTGATCGGAACAGAAGAGCGGTGTTTTGACCCACGACTACGCTGCCTCACCGTCACCCAGTTGCCCTGCTGCAAGGGCTCTGTTTCCGGAACCGAACAATGTACAGGAATCCCTGAGCTAGACGCATCCAAAGCCATATCTAGAGCCTTAACATTCTTACTGTCCTCAATTAAAGTTTGGATGCGTGTCTCTAATTCTGAAATCTTCTCTGTCAGCCTAACTATTTCCCTGCATTTATCACATGTGAATCCCTCATCAGCGACAGAGATAGATAAACTGTACATGTGGCAAGAGGTGCAAGAAACAATGATAGGAGAAGCCATTACTCACCGTGCTTGATGAAACTTCTTACTGCGGTTGTTTGATGAACTTGTGAAAAACTGGAGCGAGAGGAGAAAAGAATACAGCGATAGGTTCGAATGAAGACGCTAATGACAAGCTAACGAGCGCTAACACTTTGCAGGTGTACTGCACTCACGGAAATAAAATAAAAGTGAACGATCAAAGTTAATCTGATAAGATTGATCGATAATATCAGAAATATGGTGTGAATTAAGTTATATTTTACCACTTTAAAAAAGAGAGTGATAGTAAGATAAAGATTCTAGAGAAAAAATAAAATAAAAACAGCTACACGGTGTCACACACCTGGACTCATTTTGTGTGTTTTTTGTCCCTGTTAATTAATTCATGCCATCCACCTGTGTTTTCCCCTGTTAATTTAGTCATGCCATCCACCTGTGTTTCCCCATTATCCTTTGTATAAAAGCCTTGTCCTTTCAGTTCTGTTTTGTCGGGCCTACTCGTCTACTCGTTACTTGTCAACTTGTCTACTTGTCAACTTGTTACCTGTTACTTGCCACTTGCCACTTGCCACCTGTTATTTACTACTTACCTTGTTTATGTTTGATTTAATAAATCCTTGTTTCGTTTATCCCTCGGCTTCGTGTTCCTTCCAGCAGCGTAAGCCGTGACAGAAGACCCGACCTAAAAAGTTAAAAACTGCGTGTTTTCCCTCCGTTTTGTTTTCCGTTTTTTCACAGTCTTTTTCTTTCCGTAGTGTGTCATGGATCCCCTCTATCGCCCCGAATACCTCCTCCTCCTGCTGGAGCAGGAGGGACTGTCTCTCGAGGACCATACCAGACGGTTTCTCTGGATAGCTAATGCCACCAGCTACCCGGACCACGCGCTCTGCACCTTTTATCACGCCAGCCTGAACTCCAGGTGCAGAGCGTTGTCGCCCGAAGATGGTCCTCGGGAGGATTTCGCCGCCTTCATAGAGTGGAATCTGGTGAGAAATGGGTCACCTCTCACGGTCGGCCCAATGGAGGATCTCGCCAGGTCCACTCTGGACCCAGAGCCCAGCCTACAATCTCCCCACGGTACGAGGCATAAGCCCGAGCCCACCGATGACGGAGAGCCAGAGAGCAACCCGTCAGACCAGGTGCGAGAGCCGGCGACACTGCCCACCACGAGGGAGCAAAATGTGGAGCGCCAAATGGGTCAAAATGAGGGGGTTTCCAATTCACCTATGCCAGATCCTCTGTTAAGCCCAGGAAGGGCTCCTGATCTTCCGTTAAGCCCAGGACGGGCTCCTGATCCTCTGTTAAGCACAGGAAGGGCTCCTGATCTTCCGTTAAGCCCAGGACGGGCTCCTGATCCTCCTGTAAGCCCAGGACGGGCTCCTGATCCTCTGTTAAGCCCAGGAAGGGGTCCTGATTCCCCGTTAAGCCCAGGACGGTCTCCTGTTCCCCCGTTAAGCCCAGGACGGGCTCCTGATTCTCCTGTAAGCCCAGGACGGGCTCCTGATCCTCTGTTAAGCCCAGGAAGGGCTCCTGATTCCCCGTTAAGCCCAGGACGGGCTCCTGTTCCCCCGTTAAGCCCAGGACGGGCTCCTGATCCTCCTTTAAGCCCAGGACGGGCTCCTGATCCTCCGTTAAGCCCAGGACGGGCTCCTGATCTTCCGTTAAGCCCAGGACGGGCTCCTGATCTTCCGTTAAGCCCAGGACGGGCTCCTGATCCTCCGTTAAGCCCAGGACGGGCTCCTGAACCCCCGTTAAGCCCAGGACGGGCTCCTGAACCCCCGTTAAGCCCAGGATGGGCTCCTGAACCCCCGTTAAGCCCAGGACGGGCTCCTGAACCCCCGTTAAGCCCAGGAAGGGCTCCTGATCTTCCGTTAAGCCCAGGACGGGCTCCTGATCCTCCTTTAAGCCCAGGACGGGCTCCTGATCCTCCTTTAAGCCCAGGACGGGCTCCTGATCCCCCGTTAAGCCCAGGACGGGCTCCTGAACCCCCGTTAAGCCCAGGACGGGCTCCTGAACCCCCGTTAAGCCCAGGACGGGCTCCTGAACCCCCGTTAAGCCCAGGACGGGCTCCTGATCCTCCGTTAAGCCCAGGACGGGCTCCTGATCCTCCGTTAAGCCCAGGAAGGGCTCCAGCCCCAGAGCTTACTCCAATGCCTGCTCCTCCAAAATTCCCACCCTCCCACCCAATCCTGCCTCCTCCTCCGCTGTCGTCTGGCTGCCCCTCTGCTCGCCCTCAGCCTACCATCATTGTGGTGCGAGCTCAGCGGGACCGCCATCCTCCAGCGACGCCTTGGTCGGCGTCTCCCTCACCTCCGCCTCCAGCCTCTGAGGCCTGGACTCCGCCTCGGCCCGTTGACCCGTCGGCTCCACCATGGCTCCTAGCTCCTTCCTCTCCACCGTGGCCCGGCAGTCCGCAGGCTCTGCCTGGCTCCCTCGTCCCTCCGGCTCCGCCTTGGTCTGGCGTCGTCCATCCTATGCCTCGGGACTCCACTCCTCCGGCTTCGCCTCATCCCTCCGTCCCTCCGGCTCCGTCAGGCTCCTTCATCCCCTCGGCTACACCTCAGTCCTCGGTCACTCTGGCCTCACCGCGGCCTTCCGGATCCACATCGCCGCGTCAGTCACCAGAGCCATCAGTTCCGCCTAGGACCTCCGGCTCCTCCCCGTCACCCTGGCTCTTCGGCTCTCCGTCTCCGCCTCGGGCTCCTCCTCCACTTGCTCCGTGGCCGTGGGTCGAGTCCCTGGAGTCGGTGACCATTCCTCCTCCATGGCTCCTTCCACCGTCGGCCCCACCTTGGGCCGTGATGGCTGTGGCCTGGGTCCTGCTGGGTACCTCCTGCTTCAGATCCTTCCTGTCTCCTCCCTGGCTCCTCCCTCCGTCATCTCCTCCCTGGCTCCTTCCTCTGTGGTCCCTGTCTGCTGGCCTCCCTTTGTTGTTTCTACGGTGCGAGGACGCACCTACCGGGAGGGGGGAGTACTGTCACACACCTGGACTCATTTTGTGTGTTTTTTTTCCCTGTTAATTAAGTCATGCCATCCACCTGTGTTTTCCCCTGTTAATTTAGTCATGCCATCCACCTGTGTTTCCCCATTATCCTTTGTATAAAAGCCTTGTCCTTTCAGTTCTGTTTTGTCGGGCCTACTCGTCTACTCGTTACTTGTCAACTTGTCTACTTGTCAACTTGTTACCTGTTACTTGCCACTTGCCACTTGCCACCTGTTATTTACTACTTACCTTGTTTATGTTTGATTTAATAAATCCTTGTTTCGTTTATCCCTCGGCTTCGTGTTCCTTCCAGCAGCGTAACCCGTGACACACGGAGCTACGATTTGCTACAGAAGGCCAACAGGAAGTAGAGAAAACACTGTCCAACAGCGACACCCGCAGGATGATTCCGAGGGAATAACACACTCAGCAGCCTCTCATGTAAGTAATCTTCCTGATGTATCCAAATTCCTTGGCATATCTAAAACTTCAGAACAACTTGATGATTTAACGGAAACTATGGACTCTCTCTTTTTTCTAGCATTTTAAGTAGAATTGCCTTCCTTACGCTTAAGGAAGATTAAGGTAAACAGTCTGACACCGTAGGATAATGAGCACACTCGCACCCTAAAGAGAGCAGCCCGGGAAATGTAGCACAGCTGGAGGAAAACAAAACTAGAAGTATTTTGTATTGCTTGGCGGGAAAGTAACCTATCCTACAGAAAAGCATTACAAACTGCTATATCTGATTACTTTTTGTCTCTTTTAGAAAAAAACAAAAACAAACATAACCCCAGGTATTTACTAAATACAGTGGCTAAATAATGCATCAACAAGTGCTGACATTTTCCAGCAGCACAGCAGTAATGACTTTATGAACTACTTCTAAGATCAATACTATTAGAGATAAAAGTGTAACCATGCAGCCGTCAGCTGTAGTATCACATCAGATAGTGTGCTACAGATCACCTAAGGAACAATTCTACTCATTCTCTACTATAGGAAAGGAAGAATTGTATAATCTTGTTAAATCATCTAAACCAACATGTATGTTAGACCCTGTTCCAACTAAATCCTAAAAGAGGTGCTTCCAGAAGTCATAGATCCTCTTCTGATTATTATTAATTCATCATTGTCATAAGGATATGTCCCCTAAACGTTCAAACTGGCTGTTATCATGCCTCTCATAAAAAAAAACATAACTTGACCCCAAAGAACTAGTTAATTACAGACCAATATTGAATCTCCCCTTTCTGTCCTAGACAATAGACAAGGTAGTATCCTCACAATTATATTCCTTCTATGAGAAAAATGGTATCAGTGTCAGTAGGGGCCAGTCAGAATTCACGTATCATAGTACTGAGACTGCTCCAATTAGAGTTACAAATAACATGCTCTTATTATCTGATCGTGGTTGGATCTCTCTATTAGTCCTATTGGATCTTAGTGCTGCATTCAACACTATTGACCACAACATTATTTTTCATAGACTAGAAAACGTTGTTGGTATTAATGGAAGTGGCTGGGCGATCCCTTAGAGATAGGGTGAGAAGCTCAGTCACCCGGGAGGAGCTCAGAGTAGAGCCGCTGCTCCTCCACATCGAGAGGGGTCAGCTGAGGTGGCTCGGGCATCTGTTCCGGATGCCTCCTGGACGCCTTCCCGGGAAGGTGTTCCGGGCACATCCCACTGGGAGGAGACCCCGGGGGAGACCTAGGACACGCTGGAGAGACTATGTCTCCCGGCTGGCCTGGGAACGCCTCGGTGTCCCCCCAGAAGAGCTGGAGGAAGTGTCTAGGGAGAGGGAAGTCTGGGGTTCTCTGCTTAGACTGCTGCCCCCGCGACCCGGCCCCGGATAAGCGGTAGAAGATGGATGGATGGATGTATTAATGGAAGTGCATTCGAATGGTTTAAATCATACTTATATGACTGCCATCAATTCGTAGCAGTGAACGAAGAGGTATTATATTGATCACAAGTGCAGAATGGAGTACCTCAAGGATCAATTCTAGGGCCATTACTCTTCACGCTTTACACATTACCCTTGGGAGATATCATCAGGAAGCACTGTGTTAGCTTTCACTGTTATGCTGAAGTTACTCAACTCTATATTTCTTCGCAGCCCAGTAAAACATACCAGTTTGAAAAACTAATGTAATGCATAGTTGATGTAAAAAAAAAAAACTGGATGACGAATAATAAAAAAAAAAAACTGAGGTGTTAATTATAGGACCTAAAAACTCTACATGTAATAACCTATAACACTATCTAAGACTTGATGGCTGCTCTATCAATTCTTCATCATCATTTAGTAACCTAGGTGTGCTATTTGACAGCAATCTTACATTAGAAAGCCACATTTCTAGCATTTGTAAAACAGAATTTTTGCATCTCAAAAATATATCTAAATTACGACCTATGCTCTCATTGTCAAATGCATAATTTATAGATTTTAAAATCTTGCTTATTACATATAAAGCCCTGAATGGTTTAGCACCTCAGTATTTGAATGAGCTCTTGTTACATTATAGTCCTCCACGTCCGCTGCGTTTTTAAAACACGGGTGGCAGATCCTTTTCTTATTTAGCGCCTAAACTCTGGAATAACCTACCTAACATTGTTCGAGAGGCAGACACACTCTTGCAGTTTAAATCTAGACTAAATACCCATCTCTTTAACCTGGCTTACACATAACACACTAACACACTAATACGCTTCTAATATCCAAACCCGTTAAAGTATTTTTAAGATGCATTAATCAGGTAAACTGGAACCAAGACCACTTCCCGTTACACCCGATGTACTTGCTACATCGTTAGAAGAATGGCATCTATGCTAATATTAGTCTGTTTCTCTCTTATTCCGAGGTCACTGTAGCCACAAGATCCAGGTTGTATCCAGATCAGATGGTCACTGCAGTCACCCAGATCCAGTATATATCCAGACCAGATGGTGGATCAGCACCTAGAAAGGACCTCTATGTCACGGTTCGTGAACGCACCGTCTCCAGCTGTAGTCATGTTATGTCATGTTGATTGGTTCATGTGGGTGTGGCCACTGATCGCCTGATCAGCAGCAGGTGCATCTCATTCCAACCGCCTATATAACGCCCTGTCTTTCGTCTCCTGTTTGTCAGATCGTTGTTTGAGATCCATGTGTTGATGTCTGTTCGTGCTCCTGTGTTCCTGTCCTTGCCCTGTTTCCTGTTCTGTCTACTTTGGATTATCACAGTCACTCACGGATTATCACCACGGATCACCGATCTACCACCACCGTCATCTCTACCAACGCACTCAAATCACCTACCCACCTGTCTGTGCTGCCATCGTGGTTCCTGCGTCACTCACCAGCATTCATCCATCACAACTCCTGTCAATAAACTACCTTTACTTGCATCTGCCTCCTGTCCTCCATTGTTAGCGTCACAGAACGATCTGACCAACATGGAGGCAGCGAGTAATCAACCCTCCTCTCTCGAAGCTTTCCTCAGCGCCAGTGTTCGGAGGATGGACTCCCAGGAGCGGACTCTTAACGACACTGGTCGCGCGGTTCAGGCTTTAGTGACGCAGGTGTCCGAGCTCACCCAACAGTTCCAGCTATTACGAGCTCCCACTGCGCCACTCACACCGCCTGTTCCACCAGCACCATCGGAGGCCCCCTCCCAGCCGGAACCACGCCTCCCGATTCCGGAGGCTTACTCAGGTGAACCCGATTATTGTAGAGCTTTTCTTAACCGTTGTGATATGCATTTTGCCCTCCAGCCTAGAACGTTCGCCACTGAGAGGGCCAAGGTGGCGTTCGTCCTGACCCTGCTCTCTGGGAGGGCGGCATTGTGGGGAACAGCGGTGTGGGAGAACCAGGACCCATGCTGCGCCTCGTTCCAGGCCCTCTCCGCCGAGATGAGACGGGTCTTTGATCGGGCCGCCGCAGGACGGGAGGCGGCCAGGAGGCTGGCGGAGTTGCGCCAGCACGAGAGATCCGTCTCGGACTACTCCATCGAGTTCCGGACACTGGCGGCGGAGTGCCATTGGAACGAGGAGGCGCAGTGGGACATGTTCCTGCATGGGCTGGCTGACCGCGTCCAGAGGGAGATCTACGCCCTGGACCTTCCCCCGTCGTTCAATGGACTCATTGAGCTGGCCCTTCGGGTCGACGCACGTCTGGCACGGATGGAGAGGAGGGGGCTACTCAACACCCCATCCAGGGGACCGGCAGACGTGCGGTTCAGCGGCGGGGACGTGGCCAGCCCCGTCTACGATCACGAGCCCATGCAGGTAGGGCGAGCTCGGCTTTCCCGGGAGGAGAAGGAGAGGCGGAGGTCCCTGGGCCTTTGCCTTTACTGCAGGGGAGCCGGACATCAAGCCCACGCCTGTCCGGTAAAAGGCCAGGCCCGGTAGTACGTATGAGGCTACTATCGGGTGGGATCTCCGCCGAGAAGACCTCATCATCATCATCATCATCACCATCATCTTCTACGCTCCTCCCGGTATGGCTGCGGTGGTCAGCACAGACACATCACTGTCAGGCACTACTGGATTCCGGGGCAGAAGGTAACTTCATGGACAGCACATTAGCCCACAAGCTCCACATCCCCCTCAGACCTCTTCCGCACCACATCACGGTTCACGCCCTCACTGGTCAGCAACTTCCCACCATATCATACATCACTGAAGACATTACACTCATCACCTCTGGCAATCACTCCGAAACCATCTCTTTTCACATCCTTGACTCTCCCCTGGCACCCATTGTCCTCGGACACCCTTGGCTCCTCCTCCACAACCCTAGCATTGACTGGCTCTCTAACTCCGTTTTGTCTTGGTGCAAAAGATGTCATGAGTCTTGTCTAGTGTCTGCCTGTCCGTCTGTGTCTGTGTCTGTGTTGCAGGAGGAGGCGGTGGATTTGTCTAACGTGCCCGCTGAGTACCTCCATCTGAAGGAAGTGTTCAGTAAGTCTCGGGCTGCTTCTCTTCCTCCGCATCGTCCTTACGACTGTGCCATAGATTTACTATCAGGTAAGTCTCCGCCTAAGGGCAAACTCTATTCACTTTCTGTTCCAGAGAGGGAGGCTATGGAGAAATATATTTCTGATTCTCTAGCTTCTAAATTCATCCGCCCTTCCTCTTCTCCTGCGGGGGCGGGGTTCTTTTTTGTGGGAAAGAAGGACGGATCTCTGCGACCTTGTATTGATTACCGGGGACTGAACAACATCACGGTAAAGAATACTTATCCTTTGCCGTTGATGTCTTCGGCCTTCGAGAGGTTGCAGGGAGCGTCAATTTTCACAAAACTGGACTTACGCAATGCGTATCATTTGGTTCGGATCAGGGAGGGGGATGAATGGAAGACCGCTTTTAACACCCCCAGAGGGCACTTTGAATACTTGGTTATGCCCTTTGGGCTCTCCAACTCCCCAGCGGTCTTCCAGGCACTTGTCAACGACGTGCTGCGAGATATGATCGATCAGTTCATTTATGTCTACCTGGACGACATATTGATTTTTTCTTCTTCTCTCCAGGAACATGTGCAGCACGTCCAACGAGTGCTTCAGAGGTTGCTAGAGAATGGGCTTTTTGTCAAGGCGGAGAAATGCGAATTTCATGCACAGTCAATTCCATTTTTGGGGTATATCGTGTCGACTGAGGGAATACGCATGGATCCCGAGAAGGTTAAGGCTGTGGTAGAATGGCCAAGCCCAGATTCCCGTAAGGCCCTACAGAGGTTTCTGGGGTTCGCTAACTTCTACCGGCGTTTTATTCGCAACTTCAGCCAACTAGCCGCACCTCTGACCGCCTTGACCTCCGCCAAGACGGCGTTCAGGTGGTCGGACACAGCTGAGGCTGTGTTTGCCAAACTGAAGAGCCGTTTCAGTTCAGCCCCTATTCTGATTACCCCTGACCCTACACGTCAGTTCGTGGTGGAGGTCGACGCATCAGAGGTGGGGGTAGGAGCGGTGTTATCTCAACGTTCTCCCTTAGACGACAAGGTCCACCCTTGCGCGTATTTTTCATATCGTTTATCTCCGGCAGAACGAAATTATGATATTGGTAACCGAGAATTGTTGGCAGTTAAGATGGCATTAGAGGAATGGCGACACTGGTTAGAGGGATCGGGGGTTCCTTTTATAGTATGGACTGACCACAAGAATTTAGAGTACATTAGCACCGCCAAGAGGTTGAACTCCAGGCAGGCTCGGTGGGCACTTTTTTTCGGACGTTTTGACTTTACTATCTCGTACCGCCCGGGTTCCAAAAATATCAAACCCGATTCTTTGTCGCGTATTTTTGACCATTCCGAACGCCCGTCCACTCCCGAGTGTATTTTTCCTGAGACATTAGTGGTCTCCACTCTCACATGGGAGATCGAATCGAAGGTCAGAACGGCCTTAGAAGGGGTAACGCCTCCGCCCGGGTGCCCACCGAACCGTTTATTTGTGCCGGAGGGATTAAGGTCCAACGTTATTCAGTGGGGACATTGCTCGAATGTAGCTTGCCATCCAGGGGTTAACCGTACTAGATTTTTAGTCAAGCAACGATTCTGGTGGCCACTTATGGCTCGCGACATTCACAGTTTTGTTTTGGCTTGCTCGGTTTGTGCCACTGGTAAGACTTCCAATCGGCCCCCTGATGGGTTACTCCAACCGCTGCCGGTTCCTTCGAGACCCTGGTCCCACATCGCTCTAGATTTTATTACCGCCCTCCCACCCTCCCAGGGAAACACGGTAGTTTTAACCGTGGTGGACCGGTTCTCGAAGGCGGCCCACTTTATTCCCTTGCCCAAATTACCCTCAGCCAAGGAGACAGCGTTGACCGTCGTAGACCACGTCTTTCGTTTACATGGCCTCCCGATAGACGTGGTTTCCGACAGGGGACCTCAATTTGTGGCTAAATTTTGGCAAGAATTCTGTAGACTACTGGGAGCGACTGTAAGTCTGTCCTCAGGGTTTCACCCCCAGAGCAATGGTCAAACCGAGAGAGCCAACCAAGATTTGGAAAGGGTGTTGCGATGTTTGGTCTCCAAGAATCCTTCCTCCTGGAGCCAACAATTGTCTATGGTGGAGTACGCCCACAATACCTTACCAGTATCAGCTACGGGCCTATCTCCTTTTGAGTGTAGTGTAGGTTACCAACCACCTATTTTTCCCAGTATGGAATCCGAAGTTGCGGTCCCCTCCGCTCACGCCTTCGTCCAGAGGTGCCACCGCACTTGGACCAGAGCCCGTGAGACTCTACTCCAAGCGGGGGCGCGCACCAAGGCCAAGGCCGATCGCCACCGGTCTAGGCCTCCCGTATACGTCGTGGGTCAAAAGGTGTGGCTTTCAACCAAGAATATTCCTCTCCGGTCCGTATCTAATAAATTGGCTCCCAAATTTATTGGCCCGTTTACTGTCACCAAAATCATTAGTCCGGTGGCAGTCCGCCTTAAACTCCCTCCTACGTACAGGAGAATTCATCCCGCCTTTCATGTGTCCAAAATTAAGCCCGTATTTCATTCTCCCATTAATCCGCCTACCCCGGTCCCTCCCCCGCCGCGTCTCGTAGATGGGGAGACCACCTATTTGGTAAATCGTATTCTGGACTCTAGAAGGAGGGGACGCGGATTTCAGTACTTGGTGGACTGGGAGGGTTACGGTCCGGAGGAGAGAAGTTGGGTACCTGCCAGGGACATCCTGGATCACTCCCTTATCGATGATTACAATCGACAGGTAAGAGATTCTGGGGACGCCAGGAGGCGTCCTTAGGAGGAGGGGTACTGTCACGGTTCGTGAACGCACCGTCTCCAGCTGTAGTCATGTTATGTCATGTTGATTGGTTCATGTGGGTGTGGCCACTGATCGCCTGATCAGCGGCAGGTGCATCTCATTCCAACCGCCTATATAACGCCCTGTCTTTCGTCTCCTGTTTGTCAGATCGTTGTTTGAGGTCCATGTGTTGATGTCTGTTCGTGCTCCTGTGTTCCTGTCCTTGCCCTGTTTCATGTTCGGTCTACTTTGGATTATCACAGTCACTCACGGATTATCACCACGGATCACCGATCTACCACCACCGTCATCTCTACCAACGCACTCAAATCACCTACCCACCTGTCTGTGCTGCCATCGTGGTTCCTGCGTCACTCACCAGCATTCATCCATCACAACTCCTGTCAATAAACTACCTTTACTTGCATCTGCCTCCTGTCCTCCATTGTTAGCGTCACACTCTACAGCCCTGAAAGACAGCGGAGACCAGGACAACTAGAGTCCCAGATACAGATCCCCTGTAAAGACCTTGTCTCAGATGACCACCGGGACAAGACCAGGAGTCCTCTGCACAATCTGACTTTGCTGCAGCCTGGAATTTAACTGCCACCCCAACTGAGCCTGGTTTCTCCCAAGGTTTTTTCTCCAATCTGTCACCGATGGAGTATTGGTTCTTTGCCACTGTTGCCCCTCTGTTTTGCTTAGTTGGTGGTATTGTTGACTTGATTGCAAATGTTTGCAAAGATACTATTTAAACTGAACTGGATGATGACATCACTGAGTTCAATGATGAACTGCCTTTAACTGTCATTTTGCTTCATTGACATACTGTTTTCCTAATTAATGTTGTTCAGTTGCTTTGACACAATCTGTTTTGTTTAAAACGCTATTGTTACGACCCTCCTATGACTCGTACCCGTCTAGGACTTTTTAAGAGGGGAACACATGTAACCAGCCCGGACACACATCAACATATAACACTGAATGAGGTGAAAAAACACGAGAGACCACTGAATAATGTGAATATGACTTTAATAAAATAATGAAAATATATTTACCATAACAAAACCCCAACCACAAAGGAAAAAGGGGAAAACGGATTGTGCCAAACAAACAAAAGTAATATAAGCAAATAAAAAGTTATTTAACACATTTAACCTCTAATACTAAGATAAAAAGAAAAGATCAAAGAAAAAGTCTCTAAACTACACTACCTAATAAACATAAACACAATGGGTGGCACAAATCCCTACCTAGTGTTTTTATACAGACAAGTTTAACTACGTGTGTACAATGTATGTCACGTGACAATCTTACCTATCCCCTTTTCCTTTGTAGACCGCAACACTCACAAATGAGAAAGATTTGGACACAGCCAAAACCAGGAATAATGGACACACGTGATCACCGTAACAGAAATAAAACACACAAACAGTTTCTCGAACCAAAAACATCTCAAACAAAAACCAAGTTCTCTGTAGAACAAGCAAAAATCTCTCACAAAGGTTCTCATTACAAAGGTTCTCTCAATACAAAGTGCTCTCGATACAAAGTGCTCTACTCACACTGGCAGCAGCATGGTCTTTAAGTGTCCGCTTCGCCAGGTGTCACTCATCATACTGATGCAGATCCCGCCTCCCAAGGCGTGGCCACTCATCTCGTTAGTCTTGACTGACAAGCAATATAGCCAACCAGCAGCAACCTAAGAAAGCGAAAGTAAGAGAAACAGACAGGACAGAAAAACCACAATACACCACACACACACAATACTATAAACGTCCTTACGGACGTAACAGCTTTATAAATAAAGGTGACTTGACTTAAGAAGGAAGAGAATATATATATATATATATATATATATATATATATATATATATATGTGTGTGTGTGTGTGTGCCTGCTCAGTTTCCAGGGCGGTGCTGATGAGAGCTCGGGACACGTGTCACCCCCCCCCCCAAGCATCGTCCTGTTCCTCTGGAGAAGTGGGGAGATCGGGGGAGGGCGGGGTGTGGAGCCTGACAGACCTGCAAAAGCTGACCATAGCCGGGAGAGTCCATTGATGACACTTCCAGGGGTTGGCAGTCAGGCCAGCCCGGCATAGTTCCGTTAGCACCCTCCGCTTCCGCTCCAGATGGTCCTCCCAAGTCTCCGAGTGGATTATGATGTCGTCGAAGTAGGCCACCGCATACGCCTGATGCGGCCGGAGGAGGACGTCCATTAGCCATTAGAAGGTGCCGGGGCCCCGTGTAGGCCAAAGGGAAGGACCTGGTACTGCCACTGGCCACTTGGGGTAGAGAAGGCCGTCTTCAGTTTTGCCTGTTCCGTTAAGGGGACCTGACAGTAGCCTTTGGTAAGGTCGAGAGTGAACCGGGCCCTTCCCAAACGGTCCAACAGCTCGTCGACACGGGGCATTGGGTAACAATCGAACTCGGAGACTTCGTTCAGGCGGCGGAAGTCGTTACAGAAACAGAGGGTGCCGTCGGGCTTCGGAACCATGACAATGGGGCTGGACCATAGGCTGCAAGATGGTTCAATTACCCCTAACCTCAGCATCTCCTGTACCTCGTCCTCGATGGCGTGTCGTCGAGCCTCCGGGACACGGTAGGGACGCTGCCGGACGATGGTCCCCGGTGGTGTGCAGACATCGTGTTCCAAGATGTGGGTCCGCCCAGGCTGGGGGGAGAACACATCCGGAAACTGACTGACCAGGTGTTGCAGCTCCGACTTCTGGGCGGCGGACAGTTGGGGATCCATATCAACAACCACGGGAGTCGAGCTGGTGTAGGCGGAGAGCTGGGGTCCCGACCCAGCGCTATAGAAGATTGACATGGTAGAGCTGATCCTCCCTCCTTCTACCTGCTTGCCGCACACAGTACGTAACGGGACCGACCTTTTCCGTGACTGTGTAGGGACCTTGCCAGGTGGCCAAGAACTTGCAGGTGCTGTGGGTACCAGCACCAGGACATGGTCTCCTCGCTGGAACTCCCGTGGTTGGGCCGCCCGGTTGTAATGCCGTTGCTGCGCCTGCTGTGCTCCGAGGTGCTCCCGGACGATGGCCATCACTCAGTCAATCCGCTCCCTCATCTCGCGCACATGTCAATGGTAGTTCGGTGTACCACTGGCTGTTGTTCCCAGGCCTCTCGGGCAACGTCAAGCAGAGCGCTGGACTGTCGGCCGAAGAGCAGCTCAAATGGGGTAAAACCGGTGTTGGCCTGAGGGATCTCTAGAACACCGAAGAGCACGTAGGGGAGCATCTGGTCCCAGTCCCGCTTATCTTCGGCCGCCACTCAACGCAACATCTGCTTGAGGGTCTGATTAAAGCGCTCGACGAGCCCGTCGGTCTGGGGGTGGTACACCATGGTGCAGAGCTGTTGGACCTTTTTCAGACGTCCGCCATCATCCGGGTCATGAACGGGGTACCCTGGTCAGTCAGGATCTGGGAGGGGATGCCGACCTAATCCATCCCGGGCCAGGCCTGGCCAGTGGAATCGGTCGCGGAGGTGCTGGATCGTTTTTTTTAACTGGCAGGAGCCACTGTCCGAAATGTCAATTCAGTAAGACAAAGTCTATGTTTTTGGGTCATACAGTGTCTGCACAAGGTGTTCATTCAAACGAGGATCATCTTAATGCAATGCTTCATGCACCAGTTCCTACAGATGCACATCAGCTTCATTCCTTCCTTGGATTAATCTCATGGTACAGCAAGTTTATTCCAAATTTTGCCACTGTGGTAGAGCCATTGCATGCTTGTATTAGGAAAGGAGTTGACTTCAGTTGGTCAGAAGAAGCTCAGAAAAGTTTCAACACTGTGAAAGTCGCTGCTTAAAAGCTCTGCTTTGGCAATATCTGATCCTAATTTGCCAGTTGTGGTTTCAACTGATGCATCAAACTATGGACTAGGATGAGGTGGACGAGGTGTACTGGCTCAAATTTATGAAGATAAAACTAAACGCATTGTTGCATTTGCTTCAAGAACTTTGTCAACTGCTGAAAGCAAGTATTCAGAAATTGAAAAAGAACCCTTAGCATGTGTCTGGGCTGTTGAAAAATGGAGAATTATCTTTGGGGTCAGAAATTTTTCTTGTGTACTGATCACCAAGCTTTAACAGTGCTGCTTTTTCCCAAAGGTACAGATCGTGCTGGAATGAGAATTGCATGACTCTTATGTTTTAACTATGAAGTAGTTTACAGTTCTGGTTCTCAAAATCGTACTGCTGATTGTCTGTCTCGATTGCCTCTGCAAGCTTCTGAAGAGGATTTTTCTGATGCAGAACCTGAATTCATTGCATTTTTGTCTTCTAAGATGTCTGCTATAACTTCAACTGAGTTTGCTTCTGCCTCTGCATCATGTCCAGAATTGACTTTGTTACGTGAAAAAATTGATGGTGGATGGCCTTCTTCATCATTGGCTGTTAATAAAGATCTACGTCCCTATTTCCAAGTAAGGGATGAATTAAGTGTTCAAAAGAACTATGTATTCAGAGGAGCACGTCTTCTTGTTCCTGTTTCACTTCGACACATCTTGGTGAATTTGGCCCATTATGGCCATCAGGTAATTGTGTGTACAAAGCGGCGCCTTCGGGAACTCTACTGGTGGCCAGGTATTGATTCTTTGGTCAAGAAAAAGGTGAAGAACTGTCAAGTTTGTGTCTCTTCTGACAAAACTGCTATTGTTTCTGCGGCACCTTTGCAACCTTATCTCTCTGGCCTGTGGGGAAAAGTAGCTGTTGACATAGTGGGCCTGTTTGAAACTGCTACTTGGCATTGTCGTTATATGATAACTCTGATTGACTACCATAGTAAGTGGCCTGAAGTGGCATTTACTATTTCGATCACAACTCAAAATGTTATTAAGTTTTTGACATCTGTTTTTGGTCGATTTGGAAATCCACAGTACCTTGTGTCTGACAATGGAGGTCAATTCCGGTCAGTGGATTTTGCTAAGTTTCTGAAAAGGAGTGCTATTCAGCATATATGTACATCTGTCTATCATCCAGCTGCAAATGGTGCCATTGAGAGATTTCATCGTGTGCTCAAGAGCTGTATTCAATCTGCTATTGTGTCTGGCAAGCCATGGAACCCAATAGTAACACAATTTCTTCAAGTTTACCATGCCACTGCGCATTCTGTTACTGGACTATCTCCATTTGAGTTATTCTGTGGCAGGAAAATGCATACTTGTTTGAACATCCTTCCTCCTCCTGTAACTGGCAAAAGTGTTATTAGTCAATAGGTATCCCGATCACAAAAGAAAATGAAAGCATATACAGTCTCTAGAAGAACAGCTCGTACCCCTAACTTCAAACAGGGAGATTGGGTGCGTATACAGAGTCCAGTTCATGTTTCAAAAGGGCATCCAATATTCTCAAAACCTTTGCAAATTACTTGTCAGATTGGTTCATGAATTTACCAGTTGTCCGACGGGAAAAATTGGCATGCATCTCATTTATCTCCGACTCTAGCACCTATAGAATGTTCCATTAAAATGAACTTGTGGCCCTGCCCCTTCATTCAGGTTCCTCATCTACCTCTGGAGTGTTGTTTAAAAATGAACTGTCAAACTGACCCATTCAAGTTCCTCTTCCTGCAGATCCTTCAACTGCTTCTGAAAGCATAATCTGCATAATCTTCAAGCCAGAGCGCACTGAATCAGTGCGAACAAAAGCGGAGCTAGTGTGAGAGCAGTGTTGGGGAGTAACTAGTTACATGTAACGGCGTTACGTAATTTAATTACAAAATTATTGTAACTGTAATTAGTTACAGTTACTACGAAAAAATGAGTAATTAAATTACAGTTACATATGAAATTTTTAACGATTACAAAGGGGATTATATTTGAATATTTACACACATCCACATACAGATTTAACTGATTTATTTCCCAAATTGCACTGACTATTCTGAGACATACCGCCCTAATAATTTCCGGGATGCGGAAATACAGTCTGGTTCATAGAATCCAGTCATAAAAACGGAATGCTTAACGCGGACGGAATATGCCACATTTTGGATGACTCAATCAAAAGTAGGTCAGTACACTTGAATCAAAACATGACATGGACTAGTGTCTGTGAATATAAAGCCCCAAAAATGCAATATATGACTTGCACATTCTGCGTGTCTGTGGAAATCAGCCGCGGACTGGACACCGGGAGAACCGGGACAATTCCCGGTGGCCTGGCAGCCGATTTTGCCCCACTATTTAATATCATTATTGTATAATTGCCTGCCGAATGTACTAAAGCGATCATTTGCGAATCCGCCATTTGATAATTAAATCTCTGATAAGTCATGAATTGTTAGTCATGACTGGCGCGCTCTCCGCGCTTCCGCCAAACGGTTTGGATCAGACTCCGAGTAATCAATGTGAGAGAGAGAGAGAGAGAGAGAGAGAGAGAGAGAGAGAGAGAGAGAGAGAGAGAGAGGGAGAATAGAGTGGACGGTGGAAGCGCACAGCTGGAGCAAAGAAGCTTTCAGGGTTTCAGGTCAGTTTCATCTGTAAAGATGCTTTTTTGTCTTTGTTTTTTTATTTATTTAATCAAGCAGCAGCACGTTGCTCATCAGTCATCACTCAAAATACTATATGAAGGACATCATTATTATCTGTTGTAATGTTACAGTAGTAATTTAGCTGAAAAAAATTCCGATTTTTTATAGGTTTAGGGGGAGCTACGACAGACAACAACACAACCCTTACGAAAATTAACATTTTAATATTTAACTATAAATCCAGAGAAAATGCTTACAATTGTTTAACTGTGATAACCAAAAATGCAAAATTATTTTACAAATGTATTTATTTAAAAATAAATACAAATCCATTTGCAAAAAAAACAAAAAAACAAACAAGGTTATTTTACTTTTATATAGGCTAATAAAAGCATGGTTACTTTTTGTAAGGGAAAAACATGACTCGTGTACAGTATTAGGATTTTTCTATAAAGATATTGTAGTATTGTAGATTATTGTATTGTAAAGTATAGTTTTGTTCAATCTTGAATATTAAAGTCATGAGAGAGATGGATAACAGGGCAAAATAAAGAGACTGAAGAGAAAAATGGAAGTGAAGGTGCAGTTCAGGAGAGAACTTATAATTATTTTGCATGTCCCCAAATTAAAGATTTAAAATAGATAAAACATAGTTTTGTCCATGAATTTGTTTGTATGAGTTTGAATTTTCCAGTCTGAATTTTTTTCCCAGTCCGCCCCTCCTGTAAATTAATGGCAAAGACATGGTTTCATTTAATACACATAGGCCTACTAAAGCTCGCAGTGTTTTCAACCTCTGCCGTCTCAATATAGGAGTACACGAGCACATAAACATAATTTCTAGAACTGCTCTGTGTCACTTCATGTGCATTTTACTTATTTTGAGAAAACTATCATCATATACAGAGACAGCAGTTTAAAAAAACACCAATGTTTCAGGAGTTTATTACACAGAATACGTCACTTGCTTATTAGATAACTGTATTTAAGTTGATGTATATGCTTTTATTTATTATTCTTTAATTTTCAAAAATTTAGAAAAGTAATCAAAAAGTACTCAAAAGTAATTAGTTACATTAATAAAGTAATTGAAAAAGTTACACTACTATTACATTTTAAACAGGGTAACTTGTAATCTGTAACCTATTACATTTCCAAAGTAACCTTCCCAACACTGTGTGAGAGTGAGCAATATTGTCAACGTCAGCAAGTAATGGCATTAGATTATTATTATTATTATTATTATTATTATTATTATTATCTAATGGCATCAATAAAGCTTCAATAAACCCGCAATGAAGTGTTGGGACTTCTATTCGCGGACCGTGATTCTGAAGGGGAATATTTGCATTCAGAAGATGACAGTGATACTGAAAGTGAAAGTATAGCCCTACACCAAGCACAAACGGTGAATCTTTTGCCCAATGTAGATGGTCCTTTGCCAAATGTCAGTGGTGTGAACAATCTTTGCTGGGGTCGGAGTGTTCATCGCAAAATTAGTGGGGAACGAGGCGGAAGATTATTACCGCGCTAGACATGTAGCTTCGTCTTCTGACCGTGTGCCTCTCGGCAATCACGGTGACAGTATTGTAGTGGAGACTTTGTCTAATGCCACTGGGTATGATAGACGAGGTCGAAGTATTCATAGGACAGTTAGGGGGCAACGTGGAGGCAGGGTGGGGAGTTGCAATAACAGTAGCCCGATAGCACACAGAAGGTGAGGGACATTTTGGGGGGAAAGAAGTGCTGCATATTATTTAAACATGTGACTTTCATGAAAATTCTATAATTGAAGATGGCCACCACCATATGACGTCATAATATGCAAATTAGATGGGAAAATGTAATTTCTACATAAACATTGGGTCATCCTTAATATTTTTATAATTGACAGAAAGTCTCTATCTTTTATCTCTTTTAAGATATAGCCTTTTGAAATTAAGATGTCAAAATCGAACGTTTTAGGAAAAAACCTCTGGCGCCTAAAGGGTTAAGAGAAGATATTGCCAACAGGAAAACAGTACTTAAAGTGAGAAGCCGAGGCCTACAGAGAGCCTCTAACACCACAGCCAGGTCCCATGTGGGGACACGAGAAGTTACCAGAGGCCTCAGCCTCAGCGCATCGCAGAGGAAATGTGTAACTAGGGGTGTCTGCCCACTTACTGGCCATAGGGAGCCAGCGGAGAAGCGGGCCTGCATGAACTCCAGCACTGTACCAATCGGGCAGTTAACCTGTTAGCCAGCATCAGAATGCGGGTGTCTTGAACGCCCCTAAACTCGCAAGTGTCAGTGTTTATGAATAGGTTAAATGAAACGGGACAAATTTAATCTTGACAAACTATGTATCGTTATAAAGATCTAAGCCTCAAGCATCGACGACAGATCGCTGTTTTTCAATGGAAAGCTTATAAAGAGGTCCACTGAACGACATCTCATGGAGCACGTTTATTCCAAAGAAGCAATAACGTTATACGTTATTCCTTTGTGTACGTTTCAGTTCTTCAGCAACAGAACTGTTTGTGTCCATTATGGAATAACTCACGGTCAGAAACTGCATCTTGGTAGTAAAAAAAATGGCATGGTTTTGCAGCGTACAGTGTCACAAACAGAATGAGACAATCCACTGGAAAAAGAATGAATGAAAGATAGGCGAAAGATAGTATATTTGAATTTTGGCGCTCTCTCCTGACGGCTCATAATGCGCTCTGACGCACCTGTCAGCTAATGGAGGCGGAACTTATAGCGATCGCCTTTTTCTTTGTTTTATTTTTCAACAGCTTTTATATATGTGAGAGCGTGTTTTATGTTGAATGTGAATGTATCTGCATGATTACCATCTGTTTGAGTGCAAATCAGCTTGCTATTACTGTATGATCGCGGCTATCAAAGTGAACGCGTCTATATGAATAGAGAGAGTGGATTATTTACTTTATTGCGCATTTGTGTTATTACCATCTGTATAAGTGGCCATCAGCACATAAGCACTTATTTGCATCGTAATTCATTGTAAATACTGCATTTCGGGGGAAGTTGTGGACTAATGGTTAGAGAGTCGGACTCGCAATCGAAGGGTTGTGAGTTCAAGTCTCGGGCCGGCAGGAATTGTAGGTGGGGGGAGTGCATGTACAGTGCTATCTCCACCCTCAATACCACGACTTAGGTGCCCTTGAGCAAGGCATCGAACCCCCAACTGCTCCCTGGGCGCCGCAGCATAAATGGCTGACCACTGCTCCGGGTGTGTGTTCACAATGTGTGTGTGTGTGTGTGTTCACTGCTCTGTGTGTGTGCACTTCGGATGGGTTAAATGCAGAGCATGAATTCTGAGTATGGGTCACCATACTTGGCTGAATGTCACGTCACTTTCACTTTCACTTTCTAGCAATCTCAGGATTTTCTGTAATTGGCAAACAAATTTAAATCTTTTTTTTCTTTTTCTTATTATTGTTATTTTTCTTACTCAAATTATTCTTATTGTATTTTTCTAGTGCTCAAATAAATCACTTATATGATGTATAAGTTTCTGTCTAGTGTTTTATAATAATAATAATAAAAAACTGCAGTGGTATGTTTACTGACTAAATTTAAACTAATGTTTTATATATATTTGGGGGGTGGGGGGTGTAGACATTGTCTCATAAGGAGGAGTCTCATTTTTCATGTTATCTTATTCAGATTTGAAATAGAAACTCATGAGACATGTGACTTTCAACCCATTACTTTTCTAGATTGCTCCAGGACTGATTTCATGTATTTTTATATAAAAAAAAAATAATATTTAAGTGTGGTAAAAAAAAAAAAAAGAAATTCAAGGCAGTGTCTATAACTTTTAATGTTTTTGAGCATTATCAAATCTGGTTGATAAAAAGTGAAGCCCAAATGGCCTTCTTTCCAAAGACACCAAAATTATGTTTGTTACACACAAGTAGGAAACTGTTACAATTATAAGTTAGGTAGAGCACTTTCAGCTGTGAGTCCCATAATGAGGGGTGCTGGCTAACAGGTTAACTGGGTCGAGCTGGCAGTCTACGCACCAGGAAGTGGAAAACTTTCACTTCAAGGCATACAGTTTCCTCATTGAGGGAGCTCTGATTTGGAGAATGGTCTCAACAACCTCTGTTGAGTGACCGGAAGCTATGAGTTTTGCCCCTTCAGAGGCCACAACCATAACTTCTACAGCTCCAGGCAGGGGTGATCTTTGCCCAAGGTTTACACACCTCGTTGTGCAAATCAGAGAAAAAAGGCAGGCTCCGGCGTGGAGGTGGTGGCTTAGTTCAGAGAAAACACTCATCCAACTTGTTTTTCTGCGGATTTAGCCTTTATCTCGGTGGGCCAATCGATGCTCAACTTGGCCACAGCACGAGTTACCACCTCCAACAGCTCCTCATACTGGGGTGACTGAGGGAGCGAATCCTCATCGACGCCTACGATCAACCTCTTTGGAGGAAGACAGGTGAAGCATCAAGCCCACTCCCCAGGGGGAAGTAGCACCGGAGCGTGCTTCCGATCCCTGAGAATGGGCACTGGATCTAGCGGGTGAGGAAGAAGATAGGGACTCACCCATCTCCATTCCCTCCGCCAAATCCAACTGCAAGCCCCATGAGAAAGGCTGCCACGGGGAACTATGGTGAAGGCTCCCTCGGCAAAGAGAACCTTCCTTGAGTAGAGAACATGCAGGGGAAGCAGCTCGCAGTGCTCGCCCTCGAGAGCCGACTCTGCATGCTCCGCTCCAAGGCAGACAATGCACAAACTAGAAACTTCAAACAGCTTGAAATGTAGCCTGCCCTCGCCCCTTTAGTTTGTGCTTGGTCTTTTGAGGTGCTTTTGACATGTTGGAAGTGACAAAAAACATTAAATAGGAGACCGAAACAAATTGGTACAGACACACACAGAGCGCTTGCTGAAAGACATAAGGCAAAATGCCGTGCTTTTAAGCTTCCTGGTCTCTGACGTCACCTGCCTATGATGTCTCGCCCATTCATTGGTCTTATTACACACATGATTCAGAGCTGGTCATGCTGGAGGCATTCTCAAAGCGTTCTCCAATGCAGCTTGAGGTCCTGAAGAGGAACCACTATTTTCTGTTTCAAACTCTCACATAGCATCTTTAGGTTATAATAACATTAAACATTTAAATCCAGGTTTTGATTTTCAAAGATTTATTATAAAATTTTATTTAATTTTTTCCCCAAAATGCAATAAATCCATGATACTTTTTTTCTCAAAATGCAATAAATCCATTGAATCGATATGCAAGTTATTTTTCATATTGAAACTAATGAAAATTCACAACATAGTAAGTTGATAAACATATGACAGCCTCTGAACTTGGTCATTACTAATTATACTAGATCATAATCAATACTTATATCCAGGCACTGGACTAAAAATACATCCATCAGTCATCGTTTCCAAAATGAATTCAACGGGTCACCTTGTTAATACTATGAATTAATTACAGCAATAAAAGAAAGTTTCATCATGAACAAGAACATGAACAACAATATCACATTAGACCACAGAAATCCCAAAATAACATTTCCCTTACATTCAACTTCCAAAAGTGCATTTATCTTTGCAATGTTACATTTAGTTGACTAGTGCTATGTGCTATATTAATAAAATCATAAATGGCATTAAAGTGGAATGGTGGGCTGTGATTGGTTGATACGGTTTTCAGTTCGTGGAATGGTGTGCTGTGATTGGTTGAGTGGATACATTGCATTCTGCAAAAAAGGGAGACTGGCGTTTGTCGCGATTTGGAAAAAAAAGGGAGAAAACATGATCTAATAACTCTGCGAACATTGCATTTTGCGTAGAATGAAAAATGTACTTTTCAATACCAACCAGAAACAATATTGATTTTTGGTGGAAACTAAATATATATATATTTTTTTATGGAATTTATCGCGTTTTGGGACCAAACTCTTCGTATATATATATATATATATATATATATATTTTTTTTTTTTTTTTTTTTTTTTTTTCAGTTATCCTTAATTTGTATGACAGATTCTACGGACTACAAAAGAACATTCATCTGGCCTTGTTAAAATTTCTAATTAATATAATGGCATCCTAAAGTTCTGGAGGCATAAATTTATTAATGTGATAAAATAATCCAAACAACAGTCTGGCATTTTAATCAGATATATGCTTTAATGTTCTGTGTATAATCGATGGAAATGTTCAAGTATCAGAGTACTGTTAAGGCATCTAGTCACAAACAGATGTGGTAATAAGTGAAGAAAAGACACTATCATCCAAAACCTTCAGAGTCAGTAAGGAGGATGTGACGCATGGACAAACATGCCTTCATAACCTCCAAATGAATACAGTCCATTTAATGTAATAATTTCAAGCATTGAAGCATCATTACCATGAAGGCAGATTGATTCACCGCCGTTCGGGAGATGCCAGCATTGTGAGGGAATAAAGTAACACAGAGGGACAGCTCATTAATTCCATCATGCTCTTGCGTAGGACTGACATTTTTACATGCTGGAAATTTACAGCGCTGACAGACTAACTGGGCGCACTCCTAATTTGTATCGTCTCATATTTGTTTTTGTTTCGCCGTCATCTTTATTCTTTACTGCAAATTACAGAATGCCCTGGGTAATCTGGCAGGTCCACTGAATGTTGATGAGCCACGGCTGCAGGGATTTACAGTCAGAGCAAGTGCCGGGCCGGATGTTTATGATAATTGAGACTGTTTTTTTCTGCTTGGTCGATGCTCTGTTGTTTTTCCCCTTTTCTCTTTCTCTCTCAGTTCTACTGATCTCAGGTTGGTATTCATGGAGCTACAAATTTAGACTCGCCACCCAACAACCTAATAAATGTCATCATTTGGCGCAGATTCATGAGCTTAAATAGGTGATTCGTATTCTGCTTATTTAAACTTGTTTTATTAGCCCCCTCTTGAAATGTTTTTAATAACACCATTTTATCACCAGCAGGAGTTTTCTGGGGACAAATTCTCATTGAGATCAAAGAAAAGGGCATCTGCTCGGGCTTTGTTTGAACTGATTGAACAAACTAATGGTCAGAGAAATGTGACATTAGGTCAGACGCAAAATACTCATTCATCTCATGAATCAGCAGTGCCGTCTGTCCAGAAGCCATATTTCAGAATTGATACAATCCCATTAAACCCATTGAGTAGGTTTAATGGTAGACTAATCAAATGATTCAAAACTTTAGTCAAGGTTACATGGCAATGTAAATTGAATTGGATACTGTGCTCATGGTCGTTTGGAAACCACTAAGTGTAAAGTTCACCTCTCCATACCTGAAAGGCACCGCTGACTCAGCCATCGTGAAGACCTAACATAGATCAGAATAGTTTATGTAAATTAAGACTAAATTAGAAATTGTTGTTTTTATTTTTATTTTTATATACTCCATTTATTTTTATTTTCACTAACCAGTAAGTCTCTCATGGTCAACAAGCTTCACTAGAAAGTCCATAATGGTTAACTACTGTATGCTGATGGCGCCACAAAAACACAGTCCAAAACCCTTCACTGGTGATGAGGCTGAATTGTCCCTTGATAAAAAAAAGAATGTGCTTGTATTAAACGTACCCTTGCAGTGTACTTCAAATATTGAAAGTATTAAAAAATAAATAAATAAAATAAATAAAAAAACGTCTGGCAAATAATATTATATAATTAAATAAAAGGACTCTTTAGTTGAGTTTATCAACTCTAAAGTTTTATTTTAAATGTCATTTAATTTAAAATTTTAACTATAATATATTAATGAAATAAGTACTTCTCATAAATTATGTCAGCAAACAGGGAGAAAAATGGTATTAAAAATAGCACTGATTAGTGGACTATGATATATTGCTTGCAAAAAAAACATTGGCATTGTGTGTCTCTGAAACAAAGGCCAGCTCCTGTTACTATCAGTGAAGCACAACCAAATCAATTCACAAACAGTCTTATCAGCAGTGAGCTATGCTTTCCTCCTGCTGATTACCCTCTTATGTTTTAATTATTTGCAAACTACACCATTTGTGCTATACTGCTTCAGCCAAAGGTGAGCTTCACTTTTTTCGAGTTGCCTGGATCACACTGGACCCTGAGGTGCCAGCAACAACTGCAAAGTGAATTCTGACATGTCCTGTCTAAAACTGAGTTTTAATGACTGACAATTTGTGCAGCTTGAGGGAAATGCCAAAACCTAGAGAGATTGATGAAGGGCATAATAGATTTCAGGTTCTCAGATTGACTTTTTTTGGATTTGTTAATGGTGTTGCAGTGCAACTCATTAAACAATCACTTTTAAATAAAGTAATGTGTTACTAGTTAAATGAAAATGCCACAGTTTTTCCATATTCCACTATGTTCTTCCCTCAACAAGACGAGTTGATATGTACCTCTCCAGTCTCAGTGCGTGCATTTAATCGATGCACCATTCATTCCTTAGGAGCCAAACAGGGATGAATTTAGAAGCCACCAAACACTTCCATGTTTTCCCTATTTAAAGACAGTTACATGAGTAGTTACACGAGTAAGTATGGTGGCACAAAATAAAATGTGGTGATTTTCTAAGTGGATAATAAATGATAACTATAATGTATGGCGGAAGAGCACTTTGCCGCACTTAGACCTCGGCACAGTAATATCGTCTCTCCTGAAAGCTCCCCAAAACTACTACCAATAGTGCAGGCGTGCAGGGAGAGGGAGAGTGGGAGTTTTCAGGTGGGATGTGTCCCGTATAATGGCGCATATGGCCACCCCTAGGTATACTGATAGTTAACTAATTAAATACTTGTAGTAGCATTTTTAGTACACTTTGAAGTATAGTCTCCGTAAACTACTAGTTTAGTAGTTTTATATGGCAAATATACTCATAAGTTTTCTTTAGGTTAACTTTACATCATACAAGTATACTACTTTGTCTGTATTAAGGTATTAATTTGTATATATTTTTGTTATATGAATATCTGAACATACAAAACATCAAAAGAAAGAACAGGGTCTCTGCTTGTAAACAAGCACATTTTATTCTAGCTTCATGCATTCTTTTTTAAACACTTGATTGTGGGTACGTTTTATAAAAAAAAAAAATAAAGAAATAAAGAAATAACATTTATTTTTCTAACATAGAAAATGATTTTAATGCCAAGGATCCTCTTGGCATTAAACACTAAAACGAGACAGTCCAGTAAATACACATGGTTTAGCATTTAGGGAGTAATTTACACCAAAACAAAAGATAACATCTATCCTTTCATGTCCAAAAACATTATTGTTGTCTTACATTGCTAGATAAATTCAGACAAGCTCAGTACTGAGTTTTTTTGTCAGTTTATTTTCATGAAATGTAATGGGTACAAAGGATTGTGTGTGATTGAAGTTCCCGGAGGATACATCCCATGCATCCTTCAAATTCAGCTGAAAGAAGGACACAGAATGAAGTCTGCCTTCCAAGGATCCTTACGATTGAGATGGCCTTCAGTGACGTTGGATGACGTGGCAGCCGAGATATGCAGCCTTCATAGGATGCAACATTCCGTTTGAGAAGCTGTCACAGTGTCTGGGTTGTGTTCCCTGGGTTTTCCACTAGGTGTCCTCCTTTTCCACGGTGGTTATCATATTATCACTTCCTGTCTCCTTATTTGGTCACCTTCCTCCTTGTTTAGTTAATTGATTGTTCCCCACCTGTATCCTGTTTCCCCATTATCCTTTTGTGTATTTATACCTGGTCTGTCTGAGTCTTTGTCACGGAGTCCTTGTTGTATGTCTAGTGTTTGATACAATCCGTAGTCTTGCCCTTGCCGTGTGTTCTGTTCTGTTTTCTTGTTGTTTTGGATATTCTGGTTTTGGACTGGACTGTTTACCCCTTTGGATTTTCCCTCAAATAAACATCATACCTGCAATTGGATCTCTCCTCGTTTCTTGTATCAACGTACGTGACAGAAGCACCCTACATGTGGAAGCATCTGTTGTTTCGGTTTCTTCTGTTTTTTTGTAAATTATGTACTACAGTAGATGTGTATTAGCGCCCCCTATTGTATAACAATGAATAAGCAGAATATAGGAGCACAAATATATTTAAACTTTTTCCTATAGTATAAGCATACTTAAATGCCATTTTAAATATATTTCTGAGAAGTGCAGAAAGCCCATTTCTATACTAATATATACTACAAATATATTTAAACTTTTTCCTATAGTATAAGCATACTTAAATGCCATTTTAAATATATTTCTGAGAAGTGCAGAAAGCCCATTTCTATACTAATATATACTATTAGCACACTTAAAAAAAAAAAAACTTCACTTGCAGGTGCATCTCAATAAATTAAAATGTCGTGGAAAAGTTAATTTCAGTAATTCAACTCAAATTGTGAAAGTCATGTATTTAATAAATTCAATGCACACAGACTGAAGTTGTCTTCAGTCTTTGGTTCTTTTAATTGTGATGATTTTGGCTCATATTTAACAAAAACCCACCAATTCATGGTGACATGCCAATCAGCGAATCAACTCAAAACACCTGTAAAGGTATCCTGAGCCTTCTAAATGGTCTCAGTTTGAATAATTTAACAAATCAGAAAACATCATAAGACCAATAAAAAATAAAAATAAAAAATAAAAATGTGAACTGTTGGAGGTGATCAATTTGTGGCACTGCGGAAGCCCATGTTTCCTTTGACAGTGGACTTCAGCTCATCTGCATTTTAGGTCTCTTGTTTCTCATTTTCCTCTTGACAATACACCATAGATTCTTTCTGGGGTTCAGGTCTGGTGAGTTTGCTGGCCAGCCAAGCACACCAACACCATGGTCATTTAACCAACTTTTGGTGCTTTTGGCAGTGTGGGCAGGTGCCAAATCCTGCTGGAAAATGTAATTACCATCTTCAAAAGGCTGGGCAGCAGAAGGAAGCATGAAGGGTTCCAAAATCTTTGTAAATGGGTGCAGTGTCTTTTGATAAAAAAAAAAAGACCAACACCAGCAGATGACATTGCACCCCAAATCATCCCAGACTGTGGAAACTTAACACTGGACTTCAAGTAACTTGTGCTATGAGCTTCTCCATCCTTCCTCCAGACTCTAGGACCTTGTTTTCCAAATGAAATACAAAACTTGCTCTCATCAGAAAAGAAGACTTTGGACCAATGGCAACAGTCCAGTTCTTCTTCTCCTTAGCTCAGGTAAGACGCCTCTGATGTTGTCTGTGGTTTAGCAAATTCCTCGACACGTCTGTGTGTGGTGGCTCTTGATGCACTGACCCCAGCCTCAGTTCTTTCCTTGTGAAGTTCACTCAAATTCTTGAATCGATTTTGCTTGACAATCCTCATAAGGCTGTAGTTCTCTCGGTTGGTTGTGCATCTTTTTCTTCCACACTTTATCCTTCCACTCAACTTTCTGTTAACATGCTTGGATATAGCACTCTGTGAACAGCCAGCTTCTTTGGCAATGAATGTTTGTGGCTTACCCTCCTTGTGAAGGGTGTCAATGATTGTCTTCTGGACAACTGTCAGATCAGCAGTCTTCCCCATGATTGTGTAGCTGAGTAAAGCAAACTGAGAGACCATTTTGAAGGCTCAGGAAACCTTTGCAGGTGTGATTTTGTTGATTAGCTGATTGGCTGATTTCTAATTTGTTCAGAGAGTGAATTGGAGGGTTTTTGTTAAATGCGAGCCAAAATAATCACAATTAAAAGAACCAAAGACTTAAACTACTTCAGTGTGTGTGCACTGAATTTATTTAATACATGAGTTTCACAGTTTGAGTTGAATTACTGAAATAAATGAACCTTTCCACAATATTCTAGATGCACCTGTATATATATATGGCCAAAATGTAGATATAGTATACAGTAATACAGTAAATAATTATTTTGAAACTTATTTTTACAAATAAGTATGTTTTTCTGATATTTTTCTGAAATACACTTAAAACTATATTATAAAAATCTGGCCATATGGGTTATTACAGAAATGTAATTTAAAAGAATATACTTAAGTAGAAACTGAATTAGATGTTTCCATTACAGATGCTAACTGCATCTTAGTGAAAAATGATTATAGTTTGAATCTTTTTTTTTTTGTATATTAACCTTAAATGTAATGTTGAATAACACACTAAAGCAAATTATCAAATCAAGTACATTATTTACTTTAACCAACATTTTAAAGCACATCAAAATAAGTGTAGTCAAGATCGTATTGTGTCAACTTTAAACTGTATATGGATAGAAGTAGTTGTGTCTCCAATTATTTGAAACACTTTCAATTCCACCTTTTATTGGGAAGAAACTGCAAGATCACAAAATGTCTTAGCTGTGCTCTATTAATTCTAAATAATAGTTTTATATGAATACAATTCTTTTTGACTGAGTCTGACTGGCCGTATGTCTGTTGCCTCAGTTGTTGGAGCTGTACTGAGCAGTGTTCCAAAATGCCTTGTTACCTTCGGTTGTCCTCTATTAGTTCTGCAGACAAATACTGTAGTACCAATAAGCCTGAGGGTTTTGGAAGACGTCCAACAGCAACTTGACATAAAGGATTTCTTAAGAACACCGTGAGGCTGAAGATATGAAGGCCATGTACTAGAACATTTGAAAATCTTCCACAGCATGAAAACCAATATTACTGTCTAATTCATATTTCCATGGTCATGGTTGATTTGCATTCCATTGTGTTTACTTTCCTTGATACAGTACACCAGTTTGTTGTGGTAGACATTGTCTCCAGTATTTTAAAAGTTTCAAAGTCTCTAACTGAACTGAGTTTCTTTACAGATATCATTCACCCATTTATTCTGTTAGTCAACTCAAAATGATTGCATTTAAAAATGGACAGGAGGACAGATTAGTTTCCATTCAAGACAGACACTTTCTGAAGCAAAGCGTTTTATGAGAGTTATGTTTTTTTGAGAGATAAGCTGGCACTGGGCATTCATATGTACGGTATAAATCATTTCTGTTGTTATCCATATTTGAAGAACGAAGGGAGAATGCAGTGCATTTGTGAAAGCCTTGTATGCATTTATTTTTACATTTCAAATCCTGAATTACTCATCCAATTTAATATGGGTTAAGTAGAGGATATCAATTTATGTCACCAAAATAGCTTCCATTGCACATTTTCAAAAAGCAATAAGAAGTGAGGTAAACTATGATTACTTATAAAAAATAAGTGTTCAAATAATATCAGTTTAGTGTTAACATTTTAACTCAAATTCAATCAGAAATGTTTTCACATTTATTCAGAAATGTTCCATTTCATATCTGGTTGATCAGCAAAATGTTAACCATAACAACAATACAACAACAACAACAATAATAATAATTATTATTATTATTATTTTTATTACAAATGGTATTTTAGAGGAAGAAAAAATAAGTCATTTTGAGCTTTGTTGTAAAATGCAAAATAATAATCATTACATGTAATGTTAATATTAATTATATTAATATTATATATATATATATATATATATATATATATATATATATATATATTTTTTTTTATATTTATTATAGGTTAGATGTACATGTGAAACTTTAGCATTCTCTTCTACTCTAATTTAGAATCCTGAGTACTAAATCAGGGATAATTTGATACCTATGTTGTACAGTCTGGAACTGAATCAAATTGTGCTAAATATTGTATTCACTTTCCTTTTCCAGGTGTTTCAGAGCTAGCACAGCACTAATGTTTGCTTCATCAGTACAAAGCGACCAGAGTGGTTTCAAAATGCAGTCTGGGATACCTAGAATCCACCACCCCATTAGCTTAATTGGCCCCTTTTTAGGCAGCTGTCTGCAAATTGTCAATTGAGACAACCCCTCAAAGATGTCATGATACTTAGCAAATTGCCTGTGATTCACAACCTGATTGTGCTACGATTATATTGTCAATGGACTCCATGATTAGGATGACGCATAATCTGTGCATCAGGGTTTGTTGCTATAGTGCTGAATATGTCCAGTTCTGAGACACTTGTGTTATATTTGTTGTGTTGAACAACTTAAGGAGTCCTGCTTTGACTGTTTAGCACAGCCATACTGGTAGTTGCAATAACTACACCATCTGGGATTCTGCACTAGTGGAGCAACTTTCAGATGAATGGGAATGCTGACAGATAACTTTCTCCAGGTATTATAGACCCTCCTTAATTAATTTAGTGCAATGTCACAATGATGACTTAAAAGTGTAGTTTGCATGTTCACTACATCCTTAGAGATGCTGCCAGTAATAGCTTTGGGACATTATTGTGTCAGCCAGAGAAAATGTATTTCAAATCAAGTCTTTGATTGCAAAGCAGCGGAGAACATGTTAAAATTGCACTTAATAAACAAGCCTTGGGTATTGCGCATTAAAATGCTGCATTTTACAACTGATTTCAAAAAATGCCTGTGTACATACAAATATCAAAACTCCCAAATATCCATGCTAAAATGTTTCATTTGTTTTATTTAATTGGTTTCTGGATGTGTACATGTTAGTGTGTGTGTGTGTGTGTGTGTGTGTGTGTGTGATACGGGTCACCATGGTTTTGCCAAGTCAGACATGGTCCAGGATAAACATCTTTTGATGTTCCTGGATCAACATTATTGTCCAAAAATATAGACTTAATCCAATCCCTAACCCTACACATAATGTATTCCTAAAATCAGTGGGAAATGATAGCTGATTAAAGGGTGTAGAAGCACCTAACTCTGGTTATAAGCCTAAAACAGATATTTTCTGAAAGGTTATATCTCAATTCTGATTGGTTGATTGGAACGTTGTTCCAGGATCAAGGATGTTGGTCCAGGAACATGTTGTACTTGGTGAAATCACGCTAGCCTTGTGGTGCATTATATAATATTGACTGCTATCGGTTGAAAAGGGTATTGGAGAATATTGGAGAGCATTGTTTTTTCAGACTCCAGATTTAGGACATTAAACAGAAATTGCCACAATTGACTATGGAAGACGAAGCCTTACACTGTAAGTTGAGTTAATTTATCCACATTTTACCATACCTCTGGTCATAAAGCTATTTAGATGGATGCAGAGAATTTTTAGTTCAAGTAGGAACCGTCATGTCTCACCAAGTTCATTTGCTGTCTTCCATGGCTGCAATATGATGTGTTTTTCACCAACTGGCAACCCAGCTTCTCATCAGCGCATGTCTTCAATACAGCGACCTGCTGCACGCTGCGATACAAGACTTTCACTTGCGTTTCGGGACAGCTGACAGAACTGTCACTTGACTAATCAGGTCATTGTTGCATTGTCAACAAAAAATATATAATTTGCACTACTTTAAGTATTTTAAGCAATACTTGCGTGTTCCAAAGGCTATATTATGTACCATCACAGTCACATCTTATTTGTGCATATAAAGCTGCCTCGCGAGTATTATGTAAGAGTTATTTTTCGTAGTTTGTTGAGTTTAAGCAACCAAATACACACAATATGACACAAAAACAGTTATTTGTCTCTCTGAGAGTTCTCCTGCAGGCTGTGTGCGGCGCGTCAGTCTGAGTGGAGGCGGGTGAAGTGACGAGGTTTGCTGAGAGCTTGAGGATCCAGTGTTACATAGATCTTACTGACAAGCTCTTTAAATATTTGCAAAACCCTCTGATTTAAAATAACTATAACGGATTACAGTAGATATTTGAAGTCTGGATGTTTTTTTCATGGCACATCTGACAGGGTTAGGGTATGAAAACTGTTATTCTCTTCTATAGAGCCCTGCATGGGTCTTAAATTTAGGCCCTTTAGCCCAGCCCGTGTCCGACATCAGAATTACCGGCCCAAGCCCGTCTTTTTTCCTCCTTCTCCTTAAACAGCATATACGAGCATTAAAATAGTCCAGTTTTATATGTAATATCAAGTGATTATATTTAGTTTTGTTTTTATTAAGGTTAAGGTTCATTTTTGGCTGAAAAGCATCTGCTTTTATTTGTCACAATATCAACAAATGATGTGCTTTCTGCCATGTCATCTTTAACAGGAGAACAATAATGAACCAACACTCAGCAAAAACATGCCTCACAGAAATGATAAATAAATCTATAGAAAGCTTTAAATGACTACTTAACGAAATAAAACAAATCGAAAACAAAAACTCTTTCATTATAATCATAATCCATAAAGATGCACTTCTCTTTAAAGGCGTGTCTAATGGAAACGGCGAGTCAGGATCGGCAATTCATCCTTGCGACACAGAATCAGAAAACACTACCGTAGTTTATTAGTAAATAATTTAAATATCTCCTTACTATTTCCCCCGTCACATTTATGATAGTTACTTTTGCCGGTGCTTTGCGACAAGCTTAAGCTTATTGTGTATTTTATAGCAGAACTGTTCAGCTGTTCAGACAGCATACACTGCTGCAGCGGGACACGAAACACCGTCAAGTCACTCTCTTCACTTACCGGAAGCACGGTCTCGTGTTGTTTCCATCAGGGCACCAATTATTATTTTTTTATCACTAATTGCTGTATGTATAAAATATAAAAATAAGGAGAAGCCTAAAACAGACCCGACCCGTGTCTGAACTATGATGTGAAAATTTGCCCGAAGCCGGCCCGAGTGGCATAAAAAGGAGGAGGGGGGTTCCGCCAAATGAGGTGCAGGATCGGATTTTGGAGCTTCCAGATCCGGCTTGTTCCAGCACAAATTAAGCCCTGGTAAAGACCCTTTCCATAATCACAAGCTTTATCTTTCAAAATAAATGTAAATTTGGCCGGCATTACACAAATATTTCCACATAATGACGTATACATGGGGGTCTGTTTGAATGAGCCATTTTAGGGGGGCATGGCAGGGGTTTAATTTTGATAAAGAATATCTCTTTGGATTTGAGACTTCAGTCTTTGCAACTTTACAGATCTTTTGCATGCACCAAGAGCTTGTAAGACTCCAAAGAGTCTATGGAAGTCAATGGCTATACAGACAACAGAAAAAAATAATCTCGTACAGGTTTGGAACAACTTGAGGATGAGTAAACGAGTGAACTATACCTTTAAAATGTGTTCGTAAAATGGACCAGTTAAAATGTGCCAGTATTTTACAGACAAATCCTATTGCCTACAAGCCTCAGTCGTCAACCAATCCCACCAATCTTCTCTATTTACTTCTGAAACTTCACACACACACACACACACACACACACACACACACCAATAGACAACTAACACATAAAAAAACAACTCCTATTTTTGAAACATCAGAGGACAGAACTGACAGAACTCCTCATTTCTATCATTCTCACCAACATGTGCTCCTCTCTACAGGAGTAGAATTCTCTCCTCTTTGGGGGACAAAACCAATTGTTGTTGAAGCTTATGGTTCCTCTTCAGGAACTCGAGCTGCGTCAAGCGCTTTGGGGAAACGCCTTTGGCAAGATCAACTCTGAATATTGTGTGCAATCTGATCAATGGAAGGGCGTGACGTCACGGGCGGGGTGACGTAGCGACCAGGAAGCTATAAAGGCACCTGCCACGCAGCTGACTTCAGCTTTGCGTCTTTCAGCAAGTGCTCTGTGTGTGCATGTCTTGTGAGTCTTATTTATTGTTGTCTATCCCAATAAACAACGTAATGCCAAAGAGCAGAGCAAAGACACGACATTTGAAGGGCGATTCCAGATCGCACTATAGATTGTGTGTTCCTTCCTGCCCACGCTACATCACGGGTGGGGATACACATAGACTATGAGTGGTTTGCCTGGGATCGAAGCACGCTGAGTTGGCTCTCGAGGGAGCGATGCGGACTCTTCGATCCCGGAGGGCTCTCTTCGAGGAGGGAGCCTTCGCCAGCGTTCCTCGGGATACCAGTCCCGCTTTCGCCGAGGCGGAGCGGCGCTGCCATTCGTTGGGTTTGCAGATCGATCTGATGGAGGATCTGATCTGATACCTGGGTTCGGAAGCCCGAGCTTCGGTTCTTCCCCCCAAGCATCGGGCTTGATGCTTCGCCTTTCTTTTTCCGAGGAGATTGACACAGAGGGCGTCAGCGAGCTTGTAGTTGCACAAACATAAAGTTGCATAAGCACCAGTATACAATAAGCAGTGTTATGCCTAACATTATACGGGCAGCGTTAATGAGCAGCTATTTAATCTCCGAGGGGATTAATATTGTTTGTGTGACTAAGATATTCACGCGCTGTCGAGGCAACGCATGTATTACATCATTTTCAGTTTTGATGTGAATTTTTCCATACCCGACCGCTTGTTTAGTTGTTTAAACTCCATTTAATAAGGAGGAGTTAGTTCTATCACTTCAATGTGTACTTTATCACAATCTAGACCATGTTTACTTGTCTGATTGTTTGACTACATTAAATTCTGACAAATTTAATGACTTTGAGAAGTCAATATATCACTTCAATGTGTACTTTATCACAATCTAGACCGTGTTTACTTGTCTGATTGTTGGATTGCATTCAATTCTGAGGAATCTAATGACCGTTATCTAACTTCTAGAAGTTCAATATATCACTTCAATGTGTATTGTTTCACAATCCAGACCGTGTTTACTTGTCTGAGCATTAAATTCTGAGGAATATAATAACTCGTGAAGTTAGATGTACTGGAGGGACTGCTGGGCGGGAGCAGCCCCCTCCATGTACAAACAGAGTGTTGCCGCCCGTGTTTCCCCGCTTCGGGACCAGAGGCTGAAGCAACGCTCTGGGCCAGCGACTTCCCAGCCTGAAGTACGGCTCCATCGGATTCGGATTAGGTCAAGAAGTCATGACGCATTTCGGTCATGACTACAGAGGGCGGCCCCTACTGGGGTAGAGTGGTGTCCACCTCATTACACGGTGCCCGTCTCACCTCAGTGCCCTTGGGAGGTGGGTCTGCCATCCCTGCCAGAGTTTCAGGGCGCAGCGGCTTCCAGCGAGCACTGCTCTCAGTTATTTCCGCCCGTGAGTGTAGCTGAGCTGAGACGCTTGCCGCCCCTTCAGGGGCCTTTTAAACCAGAGGTCAGTCTCGAGAGACTGATTCCCTTAGTACATTAGTTAGCAGTGTGGAAACTACTGCCAAATGTATCTCAATGGGTCCTGCACACAATAGAGAGAGGCTATCATCGGCCATCCACCACCGACATTCAGTGGGGTTACACCGACAGTAGTCGGCCCCCAGCAGGCTCTGGTGATGGAACAAAAAGTGAATACCCTATTAAGGAAGGCGGCCATCGAGGTGGTCCCTCCTCTAGACAGGGAGTCCGGGTTTTACAGCTGGTATTTCATAGTTCCAAAGAAGGATGGGGGGTTGCGTCTGATCTTAGACTTATGTCATCTAAACATCTAAAAGTTCAAAATGCTCACTGTCAAACAGGTTGTAGCTCAAATCAGATCCGAGGACTGGTTTGTCACAATAGATCTCAAAGACTCATAATTCCATAAATCCATCCTTCCACAACACAGGAAGTTTCTGAGGTTCGCTTTCGGGGGCAAAACCTACCAATATCTAGTACTTCCCTTTGGCCTTGCACTCTCACCCCGCACGTTCACGAAATGTGTAGATGCGGCTCTGGTATCCCTCAGGACAAACTCCTCTCGTTCGGAGCAGTCTATATTCCTGGGAGATTGACTGTGGGAGCAGACAAACTGTCGAGACAGGGGCCGAGGCTCAGGGGGGCTTCACCCCGAGGTGGTGAAGAAGATATGGAGAGTTTTTGGACCTCTTTGCGACTCAAGAGATATCGCAATGTCCCCTCTGTTTCTCTCTAGTTCATCCAGCTCCTCTGGGACTGGACGCTATGGTACAGACCAGGCTGAGGCTTCATCTGTATGCCTTTCCCCCTATCGCTCTGCTCCCGGGAGTTCTGGCGAGAGTACGCCGGGACAGGGTCCGTCTTCTATTAGTAGCCCCACATAACGGGCCGGGCCCGTTATGGCTCGCAGATCTGATCTCTCTCCTCGACGGCTCTCCATGGGAGATTCCGATCAGGACAGATCTACTCTCTCAGGCACAGGGCAAAATAATTCACCCTCGCCCGGAGTTGTGGAAGTTGTCGGTGTGGTTCAACTGAGGTTGTTGAGACCCTCCTCCAATCCAGAGCTCCCTCTACGAGGAAACTGTACGCCCTGAGTTGGAAGCTCTTCACCTCACAGTGCAGAGACCGCCAGCTTGACCCTGTTAACTGCCCAGTTGGTACAGTTCTGGAGTTTCTCCAAGCTAGGCTCTCTGCGGGGTTAACACACTCCACCTTAAAGGTGTACAGTAGGTGGCCAGCCTATCTGGGGCTTACCGCCGCACGTACTGCCGTGGTGGGAACTGTAATTCAGTCGCGTGTTAAAATCATTCGTGAAACTACCGCCTGGTGGCGCAAAGGGACGGATTGCGAAATAAATGTAATTGTAAAATGAGATAAAAGAAGGAAGTAAAACAACAATAACATTATGATATAACATTGTAACATTTAAAAAAAAAAATTTTTTTTACAATTTGTTAATTTTTAAAATGTAGGATAGTCTTAAGCTACAGTCTACTAAACAAAAATTAAAAGAAGACCTTAACACAAAGGATCATATGCATGCTATTTTTATTAAACAGTAAATAAATATAAGGCCTATATATATATATATATATATATATATATATATATATATATATATATATATATATATATATATATATATGCTAAATATTTTCATTTCATTTTCATTTCAGTTCATTCTTGGTTTAAAAAAATCTTCAGGTTCCATATGCAGAGCGAAATGGGAACGGTCCAGCATTTAGCAATAATTAGTATTAACTCTTATTATTATTCTTGATTTTTCAAACTACCAGCATTTTTGAATTATGCCTTATGTGTGACCAAAAATGAAGTATTATTTGTTTCAGCTGTTTGAGCGTGCTGGTGCCTCGCGCACATATTCACTGGAAACAGCAGTCGTTCACCAGACATTCGGCGTGAGCACTTTGACATATTGTTAATTGTGATTTTTTTTTATCGATACTGAAACGCACACAGCCTATTTACCTCATGAATAATAGTTAAGCTTCAAATGGGCAACATCACAAATATGGAAACGTTTGATTTCTCCCGATTGAGAAAGCCTAACCTTACCTTATGCTTAGCTTTAAATTATTATTATTTTTTGTTTTTTTGTTTTATTACTAAGCCTATTATTATATACTGCAATTATATTTATCCATTAGAATTATGAATCAAGCCTACACAAGTCAAGATTGCTTCACTGAGGCCTAAGATACTTGTACAGAAGTGAACTATAACAAGAAATGGTAGCTTATGAAAGCAGAGAACTGGCGGGTCAAGTTAAAGGACAAGTGGTTTTGTCCTTTAATGTATGCTTTGTACATGAAGAGCCATGGCCCATGACTCAACTTCAGTCATCAAATCATTCAGTGACACATAGTGAAGAGTGGTGTGGGGAAGAGAGAAAAACAAAAATGAGGACATTATCTCTCAAGCCAGCAAGACCAACACTGAACCAACATTAATCAGCATAAACTAACTTTGTTAGGGCCAGGCATTTTTTTTTTTTTTTTTATTATTATTAATTTTAATGTACTGTTTGGCTACAATTTTATTGTTTTAAATAGAGGAATCCCACTGTTTAATAATATATTAGCAAACATTACATTTACACATGCTGACTACACCAATGATCAGTTAAGAGAGGAAAAAAGGAGATCTTAAGTCATTTGTTTTACAGTTACCACTTAAGACCACTTCATTTGTGCTGCAGATGGAATACAACTTTATTTTACCATATGGTTAATAAAGACAATGTTATGAAAATGTTGGTGAGTAAATCATTTTAAACAGTTAAATGTACATATTTCATATTTGTTTTTACATGCCATTCAAGCCTAGGATATGCACTAAAAACACTCTGAACACCTTAGCAACCACAAAGCAATTCAATAAAAAGACTCTGAACATTAAATAAACCATAGAGCAATGTGCTAAAACATTCTAAAAAAAAACCACAAGATTTATTTTCCTTTCATGCTACACTTAATATTATTCCAATAAAAATATGACAGAAATAGTGTGCTAGTTCAAATTCAGCATATGAACATCTTGGCAACGTTGAACGAATGAACGCTCTAGTAAGAAACCAACCAACATCCTAGTATTATGGAGGTAAACAATAACCACCAAACAGGAAACAATAAAAAATTTCTGAGACAAAGTTTTGGTAATATTAGTAATTTATAAAAGTTGCAGATGTTTGGAAGATTCAAAATTAGGGCTGGTAAGCGATTACAATTTTTAATTAATTACATTATGTGGTGATTAATTAATCTAATTAATCGCACATCAAATTTGGAGAAATTACTCTGATGATAATTAAGTCATTGCTGTGTAAAGCATTGAACAGGCATTATAAAAAGTAGGTTCAACAAGAAATATTTTGTTTAATAAATTGTATTACATATAGCCTACTCTTTTGGATCATGTGAGTAAATGATGACAGAATTGTCATTTTTGGTTGGGTGAACTATATCTTTAATAATTTATTTTCTTAATTTTCTATTTTCTTAATTTTATTAATATTACTATGAAAATATTAATTTTTTTTCTTTAATTAAATGATACTATAAATAATAAACTAAAACTCCTAGAAGGTGGTGGTCTTAATGATTAAGTCATCGAGTCATTTATTCATTGATTTGATTCGTTCAAATGGCTGATTCATTCAGGAGTGAAGTAAATGGTTCTTTATGAATGGTTCCTTGAATCATTAGGCTTGTTCGACTTAAAGCAGATCATCACCATCAGACCAATCGGTGTGTGGCATCAAAGTACCGCAAGAGCTTAGAGAGCAGATGACTCCTTGTGCTTTTTAATCCCTTACGCAGTACTTTGATGATATCATACACCGATCGGTCTGTGTAGCACCACTAAAATCCAACGTGACTATGGCCAATGGTTCAACATGCCAAATGGTTCACCAAATTCATTCAAAATGTGGATTGAGAAATGAAATGCCACTGTGGGTTGCTCGGCAATGAAAAGTTTGGATTTGTCTTTATATTTTGTTTCAAAATTGAGCAAAACAAACAACATTGTGTCTAAAATAACACAATATTAACTTCTTAATGAACTGTTGTATAAGGTGAGTAAAACATTTGCACTCATGTGATATTGCACTTAGCCTACAGCTCATGTGATATTTCTTAACTACGGGATGTAAATGAGACAAAATTTCAAACATTTTGCCCCATATCTTGAATTTTAGGAAAATTCTCTGGGCTCCATCATGCAGTAAGTTGTTGCTCTGCGTAATATTAGTCATCAATCGACTATATGAAATAGCAGATGATCCACATAGGTCTGGGGCAGGGTAAGTGTGTTAAATGCATTAATAATTTTATTTTTCTCTATAATTAATCTAATTAACGCATTAAATTACCAGCTCTATTCAAAATATACATTCTTTGAAAGTCTTTTTAAACTTTGCACTTTGTGCAATGTGAAAAACGTGGAAAGTGCCACAAAAGCTTAGTCACAAAAATAAACCTCAAACTGGTACGGAGCCTCGCACATGACATGCAAGAAAAAATAGTAGGCTAATTTGTGTGCACGATTTACTAATTCAGCATTGGCAAACTTTCGTAAGGTAAAGCTATTTCAAAACAATTGTTTCAATAAATCAAAACAACAGTGGCATATAAGCTACTTACCTGCTCACAAGACATCTTTTTTTCATATATCCATCTCTCTTTTGTTATTAAGAGTTTTACTGTCGCTAGTGACATTTAAACAAAAAAGCGCATCAAGCCATCAGATTCTTCCACGCAGAATAGCAGAGCCAGAGCACAACTCACGTACAACCAAAAACAATGTTTATCCAAAAGTAAAATGTAAGTTTACGCTCAAAAGCGTCAAAAGTTACACTACATAGTTTAGCTTTAAAGTCTGTTCTTCCAACCAAAATGTAACATTTGTAAAGTCTATTAAGTGGGCAAAGAGTGTAAAAATGTAGTGTAAATCATTTTATTGATTTAAATCTCACCAAATATAAATGCCAAGTAACCAGCATCTGTAGATCTGTACAATACTAAGTACTATTGTGCAGTTTTGCTGGCAGTTTTTCTTTTTTATTTTGCTAATGTTCACTACTGTTGATGAGACACTTTACCTGTCCTTCACCACCAACAAACGAGAGCTAATCTGCATCTCATTTATCCCATTCCTCCTTGTGGAATTCTACTTATTTTTTCCCTCGTATTAATTCTCTCTTTTCAATTACAGTCTTAATCCCCAGCTCATTAAGGAATACTTTTGAAGTTTCAACACTCCCCTCTTTCCTGTCTTTACAGAATGATGGATATACGAATTTCTTGTGTTTGGGCCTGAGGAGCTTGATTAAAAAGCCACCTCTCCGACCCTTGATGAGCGTATGGGTTAAACATGCCCACTGATTGCCTGGCCATTCCTCCCCCATTCATAATTGAAAGCTGTAATGTGTACCAAGTGCTTATTAATTAAAACTATGAGGTGAAAGGCCCAAGGGGGACATTATTTAGGCCTCATTAAAAATGTATAATGTTACTTAATTGATCTTCTTAATATTATCGCCACACACAAATGGTAACTTAATAAAAACCCAAAGAAGCTGAGTTGTTACCTTGCCGAGTGGATGTGGCATGTTTTACATGCTGTTTATAAACTCATGATGCTTTATTCATATTTTAATACAGAAGGAGTGCAACTTGTTTTCAAGATGAATTCCTGATCAGCAGTTATAATCCACTGTTCTTGATCAATGTGACAAACTCAATGATGAGGTGAGGAAAGACCATTCATCTTACTGAAGATGCAATGATTAAGAGTAGACAAATGCTATATATATATATATATATATATATATATATATATATATATATATATATATATATATATATATATATATATATATATATATATATATATATATAGTACAGACCAAAAGTTTGGGCACACCTTCTCATTCAAAGAGTTTTCTTTATTTTCATGACTATGAAAATTGTAGATTCACACTGAAGGCATCAAGGGCTATTTGACCAAGAAGGAGAGTGATGGGGTGCTGCGCCAGATGACCTGGCCTCCACAGTCACCGGACCTGAACCCAATCGAGATGGTTTAGGGGTGAGCTGGACCGCAGACAAAAGGCAAAAGGGCCAAAAAGTGCTAAGCATCTCTCGGGGAACTCCTTCAAGACTGTTGGAAGACCATTTCAGGTGACTACTTCTTAAAACTCATCAAGAGAATGCCAAGAGTGTGCAAAGCAGTAATCAAAGCAAAGGTGACTACTTTGAAGAACCTAGAATATGACATATTTTCAGTTGTTTCACACTTTTTTGTTATGTATATAATTCCATATATAATTCCAAATGTGTTAATTCATAGTTTTGATGCCTTCAGTGTGAATCTACAATTTTCATAGTCATGAAAATAAAGAAAACTCTTTGAATGAGAAGGTGTGTCCAAACTTTTGGTCTGTACTGTATATATTATTATTATTATTTTTCTCAAAACCTTCTATTTAGTCATTCATCAGCACTACTGGGTAGATTACTTACAATTGTAGTCTGTTACTAATTTCAAATTACATTATGAAAATTGTTGTGAGTAATGTCATCTAAATTAGTAATTTCGGGTAATGTATTCTGATTACTTTTTAGATTTTTTTTTTTTACATAACTTTAAATGGGATTATTAAAAAAGGCAATAAAAGCTTTTCAATTCTTTGCAGTCAACATCACAGAATGCATTATATATTATATTACTCCAGGGTTTTCCAAACTGATGTGAATTAAAGAACTTCAGGTGGTTTGTGTCAAATTAAAATGAATAATTTTTTTTAAATAAAAACACTTGAACACCCAAATCTGAAATATTTTATTTGTTTACCTGCATGTCAATATGACCATTAGCCAACTTCAGAGAACATGCAAATATGTTGTTTAATTATTAAAAAAAAAATTATAATAATAATCTTAGGGGATTTGTAATCCATAAAAAGTAACTGTAATCTGATTATGAGCATTGTAAAATGTAATATAATCAGAGGTGGGTAGAGTACCCAAAAACTGTACTCAAGTAAAAGTACTTCTAGAAATATTTACTCAAGTAAAAGTAAAAGTACTAGTCTTGAATAGTTACTTGAGTAAGAGTAAAAGAGTATCGGATAAAAAAAATCTACTCAAGTAGTTAGTTACTAGTTACTTTGGGTCATATATACTGTACTGAGCCTATTTTTATTTAGATATATAGATAAAATGTATGTAATGTATGTGTGCGTGTATAAATATATTTCATCAGCCTTTACTCCAATTTATGTAATTTATTATAAAACCCTGTCTGTTTACTTAAGTAACAGATATAGGTGTCATGCCATAACATATTTTTAATACGACTGACTTTATATTAAATGTGAATTTAACATTGAAAGTTAATGTGATATAAATATTGCTACTAATCTTTCATTGTTCAGAAAGAGAGCAAATAACATTTACATTATTAAAGATAATTTTCACTGACAGTCTAGATTTCAATCACTCTCAGAAACTCCCATTAAAATCACTGAAACTGTTAACACTGTGAAATCAATATCTTAATTAAAGATTCGTACACACATCTGCACTTTGTTGTTTCTGACGAGAGAATTCGCCAGAAAGAGGCATTCAGTCAGTGAGCGAGTGAAGGAAGCACCGGCATTTTAGCGATGACTCATCGGAACACCTCTGATTGGCCAATGCTTTAATAAGCTCAAAAGAATCATGTGTGATTGGTTATAATGCGCAGCGCTGTATAAACGCATCTATCTCTGGCTAAGCGCCAGCAAGCAATCACAGATCTGAATTTAGCAGCTGATAATATGACTCGCTGAACGTACTTGCACAGGTTTGATTGTATTAAAATTAATAAAATCTTAATCGGCTATTTTTTGTCTTTTGGAAGCTGCATTCAACTTGACTCCCCTCTGTTATAAGCCACACACGTACAACAAACTAATGTCACAGTGGTATCGTGTACTGTAATCGAATGTAGCCCAAGTTATTACCTGTTAAACAGTAGACAGCACACGCGGTGTTCATCTAATAAGGATCTCCATCGCTAGCAAATAATAGCCTTTGCAGATTTCAATTCAGTGCAGTTCCAGCCACGTTTTCAACGCTCTTTCTGTTCTTAAACGTTACAACTCCGAGTGAACCACTTCAGATGCTCAGCGCGTGCGGCAGGGAACTGAACGACTCATTCAAACTGATTCATGAACCAATTCACTCGTTTGCCAATTGATTTGATCAAGCCTTTGAACAGAATTGACTCAAAAGAATGAATCATTCGCGAATGGGCATCGCTCATTGCCCAGAGAAAAGTAGACGGCGCGTTTGGAATAAACTGAAGCATTATAACATTTATTGCATTAAGATAAAGTAACGAGAGGAGCGTAACACACAGTAACGAAGTAAAAGTACAGATTTTTCCACAAAAATTTACTCAAGTAAGAGTATAAAGTACCCATCTTTAAATATACTCCGAAAAGTATTCGTTACCCCAAAAAATTACTCAAGTAAATGTAACGAAGTAAATGTAACTCGTTACTACCCACCTCTGAATATAATCCAATTACAAGTATGATGTATTGGAATCTGATTACGTAATCCCGATAACTTTTAATCAGTTAATACAAATCTCTGTTCATCAGCATGCTTTTGAGATTAACAATTGTAGTGTTTTAGGGTTAGTGAGAATTAGTCAGGCATTTACTTCTGCCAACCTGTGTTGTTGGAAGTGGACTAGGATATTTCCTACATATTTAGTGTGAATTGTTCTCATCAAATTCTGGTTAATGCTGTCATTCTCACTCAGATCCTCATTGTTTTTGTGCTTGATCTCTCTTTTCAAAAGAGCAGTTTGAGTGTAGTTGAACTTTGAATTATGAGCAGCCTGCAACTTGACAAGCAAGTTTCAAAGTAGCTTCCCTAAAACTAGAGTTCCCTCAGGGAACATTTTGGGAGCTATGCACCTCCTTTTATGGCTTGATTGACAAAGCCAAAACACAAGTGAAATGAGTTAAAAGGCATCAGTAAATATTTCAGTGATAGTTTTTGGTTAATTCATACTGACTGAATGAAAAATTACATCTGTAAATGTTTTTCATTTTTTATACAGAGAAGATAATCCTTATGTGCAAAAATCAAAATCAAGATTATGGTGGTGCTTGATGTGCAAAACCTTCTGCCACAATGCTAGAATACATGCATAAAATACTACTAAATATTTTAATGACCTGGAGTGATGTGGATTACTTGTGGATTATTGTGATGTTTATATCAGCTGTTTGAACTCTCATTCCGATGGCACCCATTTACTGTTGATGATCCATTGTTAAGCAATTGATATAATACTACAGTTCTTTAAATCTGTACTAAAGAATTTAGAATCCTCTAAACTGGATAAACTGAAATTCACTGTTTTAACCCAACTTCTGCTCCTGAATTTGAAGGCTGCTATTAGATTACTGAAAGTAAACATTATAGTACTTAACAGAGAGCTACCTACATTTTGCCTTAAAAAAACTAAACAAATGGTGCATATATTTAAGTACAGGTAGTTTAAAAACCAGCCAGTAGATTCTAAGACACTTCACATTCTGATTTAAGTAAGAACTTCCAAACGGTTGGTACAACTCTACCCAGCATTATGTGGCTGCTAAGTTGTTTTAGCATTAGCTGGTCTTGACCAAAGTCAAAATAAACCACCTCTAATTGTAATACTTAGGATTAGGGGTTAAATATGATCCTTAACCATACAAATTAGCAACAATAATTGTGATGTTAATTTAGGGTGACCATTCTGCCGTCCAAAGGCAAGACCATAACTTAGATTTTTGTCGAAAATGAGTTATTGATATATTTGGGATGTTCAAAACGTCCGTAATCATGTGTATAATATGTATCTTTATTCAATTTCGTTGTTTTTTAAAGAAAATAATGGGTCGTCTCAACTGTAACTTTGAAAAGCCCAGGAGAAGCGAAGGCAGAACACAGTATAACACCAATTACCGCTCCTTCACTTTGTTGGGAACACTCAAATTGAGTTATGGCATTCTTTGTTTAGCCACATGTCAATATGAAGTTACAGTGCCGGTTTGGAGTTTTATGGTGTTTTTCCTTTATTTTACTGCCGCATTTTAATTATGGTGAAGACAAATGAATTAGATCGCGATCTACCAAACAGCTCCTTATAACAAAGCACTGTAAGATACCATCGCAGCAAAACGTAATCGTGAATGATCTTTTAAAGATTTTTTTTCTTTTTGTAATGCAGATTATTCACAAGGTTGTCACTACTAGTTGGACGAGTGTGGACTCAAATGCCGTAGCTAGCATTGTAAATCATAAAATCAGTAGCTTACTAACAGTTTGCAATTAAATCCATATTCTACCTTTCTTGTTGTAACCCAATCAAATCGATCCTTGGCGATGAACGTAGAATGGAGATGTTTAATCCACAAGCATTCTGAGCATTAGTCTATTCCCATTTGTTGGCATAGACATCAATCCACAATTTGTTCTTTTAGGTTAATGTTAGGCTATTTAATACATATCAAAATAAAAGCAATTATGTTATGTCTAGAATTCTTTTGCGTTACTGAGCATAGCAAATAAATAAGTATACAGGGTATCCACTCATGTTTAACTTTTAGTCTGCTTGTTACAAAAAAAAAAAAAAAAACTTAATACAGTCACATTACTATATGCAATATCCTATATGAGACAGCCCATGATCACTAGATTTTATACAGATGTTACTATAATGATTTTATAAATGGTGATAATATTGATAATGTGGAAGTTACTGCCTTTTGCCTTGGTGTGATCTTTCTCCCGTTTTTGTAGACAATCCAAAGGCAGAGAACATTTACTTCAAAACAGGTTTGCGCTCACAATTTTTTAATGTAGATAATTTTCATTATTAAAATATCTAATTGTTACATTTCCAGTGTCCTACCTATAATTAATTTGGCTAGACAAGGAAAAAACTTTAGTCATCTTTCTCAGTTTCACACTCTAGCGAGTTAAGGTCTTTTGCCTTTGTAGGGCAGCATATACATCCTCTTTTTCCTGTAAATGTCCTTTTTTTAGAATTTCTATTGTGCCTAAATTCAATTCAATTCAATTCAAGTTTATTTGTATAGCGCTTTTTACAATACAAATCGTTACAAAGCAACTTTACAGAAAATTATGTTTCTACAATATTTAGTAGTAGCTAGTAGTTTGTGCACGTTTGACAGGATTTTAGAAAAATAAAAATAATAATAATAATACAAGACGTAGTCAGCTAGATGATGAACTATCAATATTATTAATTAATAGTAATTATATGATGCAGTCACACATGTAGCAATAATTGTTAGTTCTGTTTGTTGATTCAAGGTTAGGATCATCTGGGGTCCTCTGAGGGTCAGCATCATCTCTTCTCAGGTGTTCTGGATCCAGACTGGAGCTTGTGTAAATCCTAGTTACCACGGGATGTAAATCCCGTGGCAAAACATAGAAACAAGATAGAGACATCATTAGCATAGCTGCTGATCCAACAAAGTAAAATTAGTTTAACCCAAGCTAAAGAATAAAAATGCAGATGCAACTACACTCACAATTTAAGAGATACATTATTCGAATGCTTGGCGAAAGAGATGCGTTTTTAATCTAGATTTAAACAGAGAGAGTGTATCTGAACCCCGAACATTATCAGGAAGGCTATTCCAGAGTTTGGGAGCCAAATGTGAAAAAGCTCTACCTCCTTTAGTGGACTTTGCTATCCTAGGAACTACCAAAAGTCCAGCGTTTTGTGACCTTAGGGAGCGTGATGGGTTGTAGCGTGGTAGAAGGCTAGTTAGGTACGCAGGAGCTAAACCATTTAGGGCCTTATAGGTAAGTAATGATAATTTGTAACAGATACGGAACTTAATAGGTAGCCAGTGCAGAGACTGTAAAATTGGGGTAATATGATCATATTTTCTTGACCTGGTAAGGACTCTAGCTGCTGCATTTTGGACTACCTGTAGCTTGTTTATTGACGAAGCAGGACAACCACCTAGAAGTGCATTACAATAGTCCAGTCTAGAGGTCATGAATGCATGAACTAGCTTTTCTGCATCAGAAACAGATAACATGTTTCGTAGCTTGGCAATGTTTCTAAGATGGAAGAATGCAGTTTTTGTAACATTGGAAATATGATTTTCAAAAGACAAATTGCTGTCTAATATAACACCCAGATTTCTGACTGTAGAGGAAGTAACAGTACATCCGTCTAGTTGCAGATTGTAATCTACAAGATTCTGTGTGGTGTTTTTTGGTCCAATAATTAATATCTCTGTCTTATCCGAATTTAATTGGAGAAAATTATTTGTCATCCAATCTTTTACAATTTTAACACACTCTGTTAGCTTAGATAATTGGGAAGTTTCATCTGGTCTCGTTGAAATATATAGCTGAGTATCATCAGCATAACAGTGGAAGCTTATTCCGTATTTTCTAATAATATTACCAAGGGGCAACATGTATATTGAAAATAGAAGGGGACCTAGGACGGATCCTTGTGGCACTCCATATTTTACTGATGATAAATGAGATGACACCCCATTTAAGTAAACAAAATGGTAGCGATCGGACAGGTAGGATCTAAACCATCTTAGAGCCTGCCCTTGAATACCTGTATAGTTTTGTAATCGATCTATGAGTATGTCATGATCTATGGTGTCGAACGCAGCACTAAGATCAAGTAAGACTAGAAATGAGATGCAGCCTTGATCTGACGCAAGAAGCAGGTCATTTGTAATTTTAACAAGTGCAGTTTCTGTGCTATGGTGGGGCCTAAAACCTGACTGAAATTCTTCATACAGATCATTTTTATGCAGGAAGGTGCTCAATTGAGCAGACACAACTTTTTCTAAAATTTTAGACATAAATGGAAGATTTGAAATAGGCCTATAATTTGCCAGTACACTAGGATCTAGTTTTGGTTTCTTAATAAGAGGCTTGATAACCGCCAGCTTGAATGGTTTTGGGACGTGACCTAAAGATAACGATGAGTTAATGATATTGAGAAGCGGTTCTTCGGCTACAGGTAACAGCTCTTTTAGTAATTTAGTGGGTACAGGATCTAATAAACATGTTGTTGGTTTAGATACAGTGATAAGTTTATTTAGCTCTTCCTGTCCTATATTTGTAAAGCACTGCAGTTTATCTTTGGGTGCGATGGATGAAACTGAAGTGTTAGACGCTGTAGAATCTACATTCGCTATTGTATTTCTAATGTTATCTATTTTATCAGTGAAGAAATTCATAAAGTCATTACTATTTAACGTTGGTGGAATATTTGAATCAGGTGGCGTCTGGTAATTTGTTAATTTAGCCACTGTGCTAAATAAAAACCTTGGATTGTTTTGGTTATTTAATGTGACTAAAATAATGTGACTTGAATCACATTGCATTGCGCAGACTGATCATTGTATGAAATAAAAGTACCATGAGAGCTATAGAGAGCAGACAGCTCTTTATGCTGTCGAATCGCTCTCGTGGTACTTTGATGTCGTACACTGATCGGTCTGCACAGTGCCACTTCAAGTCAAACACACCTAATAAGTATGATATTTTCATAGTTTTGACCAATCACTGTAGATCCCACCTTCTCACTCATCACGATTGGTCAATTATATACAATGCCTGCATGTTATTGGTCAAACAACTTTTTCGATCATTACCTTCAGCAAGTATGAAAACAGGAAAACAAAGCTAAAACCTGTATATTTTAGGCAATGTCCACACATACAGTGGTATTTTTATAAACAGTTTTTCCTTCTATTTAAAAAAAAAATCTCCGTCCACATAAAAACAAAAAACTTATGCTATGAAGCACTGTCAAGGGTGGCATGCTAAGCCAATAGGTGGCGATATAATCTAAACCGTAAAGCCACTGTTGGCCTATCAGAGGCCTGAAAAAGTTTCCAATAGGTGGAGATAAGTGTAGGCTCCGATGTCACAAGCCAAAAACTCTGATTACGCTGTCTACATAATAACACTGCAACCAGAGTTTAAAAAAAAAAAATCTTCACCCTGGCAGGCGTTTTCAAAAATGTTCTGTTTCGACCTGGTGCTGCATTTGCATGCGCATGAATTACCAAAGCTGCGGTTTTAAAAAATAACTGCGTTTGTGTGGACAGGGCCTTAGGCAATATAGAAATCCTAGCCAGGACCTGTCCAGGAAAAAGAGGATGTATGGTCACCACCGGAATTCACAAATGCCTTTGATTGATATTGCACCTACATGTCTACTAACTCGAATTAGAGTATTAGAAGACTTTCTGCTTAATATCTGCTAACTCTTTAATGTCATTGTCTTCCAACAGACATTCTACTGACTATAAGTTACTTTGCAAGCAAGGGTGTAGGAACCGGAAACAGTCGCATTTGTCCCCCCCAAAAAATTATACAGTGGAGGAGAAAAATATTTGATTTGAAATCTTTAACTCGCATGCTTTTACAAACCGATTTCAAAAAAGTTAGGACACTGTTCAAAATGTGAATAAAAACAGAATGCAATGATGTGGAAGTTTCAAATTTCAATATTTTATTCAAAATACAACATAGATGACATATCAGATGTTTAAACCGCATATGTATCATTTCAATGGAGAAATAAGTTGATTTTAAATTACACATCTCAAAAAAGTTTGGACAAGGCCATGTTTACCACTGTGTGGCATTCCCTCTTCTTTTTATAACAGTCTGCAAATGTCTGGCTACTGAGGAGACAAGTTGCTCAAGTTTAGGAATCGGAATGTTGTCATTCTTGTCTAATACAGGCTTCTAGTTGCTTAACTGTCTTAGGTCTTCTTTGTCGCATCTTCCTCTTTATGATGCGGCAAATGTTTTCTATAGGTAAAAGATCTGAACTGCAGGCTGGCCATTTCAGTAACTGGATCCTCCTTCTACGCAGCCATGATGTTGTAATTGATGCAGTATGTGGTCTGGCATTGTCATGTTGGAAAATGCAAGGTCTTCCCTGAAAGAGACGACGTCTGGATGCGAGCATATGTTGTTCTAGAACTTGGATATACCTTTCAGCATTGATGGTGCCTTTCTAGATGTGTAAGCTGCCCATGCGACTTGCACTCATGCAACCCCATACCCTCAGAGATACAGGCTTCTGAACTGAGCGCTGATAACAACTTGGGTTGTCCTTGTCCTCTTTAGTCCGGATGACATGGCATCCCAGTTTTCCACTTTGCCACAGTCTATTTTAAATGAACCTTGTCCCAGAGAAAACGCCTGCGCTTCTGGATCATGTTTGGATATGGCTTATTTTTGACCTATAGAGTTTTAGCCAGCAACAGCGAATGTGTTCACCGACAATGTTTTTTGGAAGTATTCCTGAGCCCATGTTGTGATTTTCTTTTTACAGTAGCATTCCTGTATGTGATGCAGTGCTGTCTAAGGGCCTGAAGATCACAGGCATCCAGTATGGTTTTCCGACCTTGACCCTTATGCACAGAGATTGTTCCAGATTCTCTGAATCTTTGGATGATATTATGCACTGTAGATGATGATAACTTCAAACTCTTTGCAATTTTTTTTCTGAGAAACTCCTTTCTGATATTGCTCCACTATTTTTCGCCACGTCATTGGGGGAATTGGTGATCCTCTGCCCATCTTGACTTCTGAGAGACACTGCTTCCCCAAAACTCTGAGAGGCTCTTTTTATACTCAATCATATTGCCAATTGACCTAATAAGTTGCAAATTGGTCCTCCAGCTGTTCCTTATGTACATTTTAACTTTAACGGCCAAAAAAATTTTTTTGGAATGTGTAGCTCTCAATATTTGGCATGACATTTCAAAATGTTTCACTTTCAACATTTGAGATATTATTTTATTCACTATATTCTATTGTGAATAAAATATAAGTTTATGAGATTTGTAAATTATTCCATTCCTTTTTTACTCACAATTTGTACAGTGTCCCAACTTTTTTGAAATCTGGTTTGTATTTTGAAAGTGCAACACAACATCTTGTCACTGGCCCACCCCGTCAATGGCTCAGGCTGTTTGGGAAACGGGAGTTTTGCAGCTGGTGAGTGGCGACATAAGCCTCGTTTCCACCGCTGGAACTTTACCCAGGAACTAGGGACTTTGGGCTGGTATTCTGTGTGCTTCCACCGCAGGCACCAGGATCTAAATAAAGTTCCAGGTAAAAATGCCCCTCAGAAAGTCCCTGCTGGCGAGGTAGAGCTTTTCGGGGGTGGGACTTGGGCGCTAAACATGCTGATTGGTTGAGTTCACGCAGCATTGTGACCACCATTTATTAGGATGATTTTCCAAATATTTCTGTTATTGTGTCATGAAAGGATAATTTGAAAAGTATTTCAGGCTAGAATGTAGTTGTTTAAAACTCAAATCTGCGGTTTTATAACTTATAAAGATTTATAAAGACAGCACCTATTTAAAAATGTGCTTCGGCAATTTCGGAGACGGTCAGCTCCACGCGATCAGCGGAAGCTCAGTGCTCATGTATCCGCCTAGAACAGTCTTAACTTCCTTCTGACATTTGCTGCTGGCTCTGATGTCAGGGACTTTAGTGGTCAAACATAAAATATAATTTGTTTTGGGTAAATCTAATATGTAATCTTTGATATGTATTCAATATATCTATATGTTAAAATTAAAATAAAAAAGGCAATTTATTTAATATTTCGTTTCATTGTAATGGCTGTATATACACATTTCCCTGAACTAAGTACATTATGTTGAAATGAAAACGAAACGAGGCAGTGGTATGTGATATCCTATTTCGTTTTATTTTAAATATACAGTGAGGATTGAAATTGCAGTAGCCAAGGCAAGCTGACTGATGTTATCAAGCACGCTGCTGTTTGAAGAATTACCGAATTTACATTGTTGCAGACATCACACTCCTGAGTAAAATTTGCTAAGTCCGATGAGGATGCAAGTCCGAAATTTGCATACTTTGTATTGAGAAACGCGCGCATACCCACATCACCGGACTATTTGCCTAATCTTCACGGTACTTTAGACCGCGGTGGAAACGCAGAAAGCAACAGCTCTCGGGGGAAAATAGTTCCTGGGGAAAAAAGTTCCTGGTACAATTGTTCGGCATAAGATGTTAAGATGAAAAGACAGCAGCAGCTCAGTTTAAGTAATTTCTTTATCATGGGGAAGAAAAGAAAGAAAGTTAATGTAATGCTATAAACCTTCATATTCATCCGGAAGAAGGAGGCGGGAACCGGCGGACAATCAACAACATTTTAATAACAAAATAAACACAAAAACAGCGCACCAGCCCCTCACGGACGACTGGTGCGCGCAAATAAAACCCAAAACACAACTAAAATCCCAGGCCTGGTCCTCTCTCGTTCTTCACTGTCGTCGCTCCAGTTTTATATCCTTCCATCTCCTCCATGGGCCTCGAGACCGGTGGGTCGAACAGGTGTAGTTCATCTCCAATCACTCCCCCGGCCTCGCTCCCATGTCCCTCGGCCCCGCCCCACTCGTCACATACCCCCATCGCCCCTCGCAGGCCGGGGGGTACTCCCGAGACTGCGCTCTACTCCCCCCCCCCTCCCTCCGGGGGGGCCGCTCACGGGGACCTGCGGGAACCTGGAGGTAGGACAGACGAGGCGAGAGAAAAGGAGATGGAAGGAGGAGCGACAGAGACGAGAGAGGGGAGAGAGGAAAAAAAAAAAAAAAAAAATTCCGGTTCCCAGACGCACCGCTGCTCGGCCCTCCACCAGCTGGGCGATCTCCTCCGCGGTGCCTGGCGGTGGCACTGGACGGCCCTCGGCGGACGGCACGACACTCCTCCGCCGCCCGGTGGACGGCGACGGCTCCTCCGGTTTTGGGCAGCCGGCAGGAGTCCCCCGTTCCCTGCTCCTCCCCGTTCCGGCGGATGGCAGCAGGCTCCGGCCACCTGGCGAACGGCGCCGACTCCTCCGCTCCCTCACGGACGGCAGCCGTCTCTCCACATCGTGGGCGGCCGGTAGCGAGCTCGCCCGTCCCCGGCAACTCGCTCCAGCCCACCGCCTCGAGCGTCCATGGCGGCACACTCCTCGCCAGCTCGATGGCACCGCGGATTCACCACAGCGGCGAGGGATCTTCAGGAGCGCGTCCCTCCTTCTCCCGGGCTTCGGCACCACTGTAATAATATAAACCTTCATATTCATCCGGAAGAAGGAGGCGGGAACCGGCGGACAATCAACAACATTTTAATAAAGCAAAATAAACACAAAACCAGCGCACCAGCCCCTCACGGACGGCTGGTGCGCGCAAATAAAACCCAAAACACAACTAAAAGCCCAGGCCTGGTCCTCTCTCGTCCTTCACTGTCGTCGCTCCAGTTTTATATCCTTCCATCTCCTCCATGGGCCTCGAGACCGGTGGGTCGAACAGGTGTAGTTCATCTCCAATCACTCCCCCGGCCTCGCTCCCATGTCCCTCGGCCCCGCCCCACTCGTCACAGTTAATTTAAATTAATTTTGTCCTGGATGATAATTATATTTTCTGTCTAACGTTAGACTTATTGATGTTAAGCTGATGTTGTGATTCGACATCTAACTTGTACACTCTTGCTAGGTAAACATTGTTACTAGCCAACGTTATCAAGCACGCTGCTGTTTGAAGAAATACCGAAGTTGCGTCGTTGCGGACATCACACTCCTGAGTAAAATTTGCTAAGTCCGATGAGGATGCAAGTCCGAAATTTGCGTACTTTGTATTGAGAAACGCGCGCATACCCACATCACCAGACTATTTGCCTAATCTTCACCGTACTTTAGACCGCGGTGGAAACGCAGAAAGCAACAGCTCTGGGGGGAAAATAGTTCCTGGGGAAAAAAGTTCCTGGTACAATTGTTCAGCATAAGATGTTAAGATGAAAAGACAGCAGCAGCTCAGTTTAAGTAATTTCTTTATCATTGGGAAGAAAAGAAAGAAAGTTAATGTGAGTTAATTTTGTCCTGGATGATAATTATATTTTCTGTCTAACATTAGACTTATTGATGTTAAGCTGATGTTGTGATTCGACATCTAACTAGTACACTCTTGCTAGGTAAACCTTGTTACTAGCCAACGTTGGCTGGCAAAAATATGGCGGACTTTCCAGTAATGTAATGGACAAAAGCGATTTGACACTAAAAACAGTATTTAAGATGATTGTATAATGCTCAAAACTTGCGACCATTTTGGTCGCATATGCTCCTGAAATTGTATCTGTGCCATTTAAAAAAAAAATGGACTGCCGCCAAAGCCTTATTTGATCGAAACAGAATGACTGCTGCGCTTGCTACACATGATTGTAAAAGGTCGGAAGACCGAAGTTGCACGTGGAGCATTTGGATATTTTTTTATCCTGCATTACCGCGGGGTGTGACAATTTTGCAAAAAACATTGCCTTATCTTATCTGAATAGCATTCCACACATTCAGCTGACATAAACTATAATTTCTATAAACAAAAAAACTATCCAGTTATTAAATGTTTTCTGTGTTGACAAATCTTGTGCGATGACAGGAGGAAAAAACATTTAGGCTCTTTTGCCTAGAACAGTGATTTTCAACCTCTTGTGTTAATTACTGCCATTCAAAATGTGTTTTTCTTTATCTTTACAAATGTATCTTTTTATTAGAATACAGTATGTTGGTGAATGTTTTGCAGTTAATTTATGATATTTCTGTTCAAACCTTTAACGGATCTGTCAGGTTTCCCCCCAATGTTAAACTCATTCCTACGCCCCGTTTGCAAGTATATCAACTTATTCTAACCCTAACCATACCAGTCTACTAATACTCTACTAACACTCTAATGAGAGTTAGTAGACCGTTATTTAAAGTCAAAAATATGTTAAAGGGGCCATCATAATAAAGGTAAACCATACTTACGAAGCTATACAGAGTCCCGAGAGCTTTCCCTAGTTTGCTTTATCTTGTCAAGTGCATCAAAGCTAATTTTCTGTTGAAGGCGTGAATGATACTCATTGGACCGAGACAAGTCCAATAAAAACCTAAGATAATTAATAGCTTGTTGCCGGCAAGCTGCTTTGACACCGGCGCTTGTCGCTTTGGATGACTTTCATGCGTGCATGTGTTGTGAATTTCCCTCTGGATTTTTCTGCTTTGTATGCTCAGGCATCTAGCATTGGCCTCAACACACCTGGTCAAATTAAAAGATTTAGAAGAATTTCAGACATATCATCAGAGCCTCACGTTAGTACACCGGATATGGGAGGAATGCGCTGGAGAAAGAAAAAAGAAAGAAGAGGAGAGGGGGAGGATGAAGAAAGGCCAAAGCCAGAGTAGAATTATTCAAGGAGAAATGGCACCTGGCCTAAGGGAAATCAAGGCTGCCTTCAACAGGAATACTCTTGGCACAATATGGACATGGTCTTGTTTGATGTCCCCCTCCCATCTGTCTTGTATGTAGTCTTTTATCTCACTCTAAAGTAATATAGTCTTCACTGCAATTCAATAATGGCGTAGCCGAGCCTGTCAGCCTGGGTTTGCTGGTTATCTCACATGGTGAGTCTCCGTATGGTATGTTTGTGTGCATGTGAGAGCGTGCGTTGGTATCTGTGCGTGTGTAGGACAGGGAAAGGCGAGTTTGAGTGCCACATTGCATGTTCAAGGGTTTGAGTGCTGGTTTATCCTGTCTGTGATCTAAATGAGAACAAAGTACTGCTGATTGTGATGAGGATACAAGCATGATGGTATTCTTCAATGTCATATAGACTTTCTAAAGAGAACTTGTATCCTAATTGGATGGAAAAAGAAGATAAACTACAACCTAACCCTGGAAATCAAGACTGACATATCTCTGCAAATGGTAGCAATTTAGCCAGTGACTGACAGCCTTGTTACTTTTTAAGCTTCTTTTGCTAAGAAAAGAAGCTGGGAGTGTTGCACAGAACCATTTTAATAGCACTTACTCACACAGTCGATGATAGAGATGTTGAATCTGCAGAATCTAAATGATAAAGTTAAAAAACAGTACTGCAAGTATAGGAGCTTACCTATTTTTGAAGTGGACCAAATATCAGCTTCATAGCTCTCCTTAAAACTGTGGTAGGAACAAATGATGCACTTGGTGTGTACTCAAGGTACTGCAAGCTTGATGTAGCCATCACATGTTCTTCTCTGTGAAGTCCATAAGACTGTACGGTGTACTACTTGATTATTTATTATGAAGTTTCAGTCCTTAAGTCTGATTTATACATTGTCCAAAAAGTGCTGATAACAAGCTGATAACCAAAGACTCCAGTTCAAAAGATTTAATTTGTCCATTCCAGTGACTGCACTACATGTTAGTACATGGTTACCCCAGTAGGTTGTGACAAGTGACTGTCTTTATAAGCACGTCATTGAATCATCCACTCAACCAATTTGTTAAAAAAACGTAATTCACTTGACTGGCTGTTTGTTTAGTGGTGTGGTTAGGGGTGGACCTTTGTGCATAATATTTTCCTTAAAACCATATACTTTCATTTTATTTTCAGTGTTGATGGAAAATAAGCAGTTACTCACTATATATATATATATATATATATATATATATATATATATATATATATATATATATATATATATTTATCCTTTTTAATGTTGTATTTACTTGATAGAACTGTTTTCGAAAGCAATATCACACTTGGTGTTGTGAAGTTGGTCTGAATATCAGCACAGATCAATATTTTTTTAAAGGGGTCATATGACATTGCTATAAAGAACATTATTTTGTGTATTTAGTGTAATGCAATATGTTTGTTGTTTAAGGTTAAAAAAACATTGTTTTCCACATAATGTACATTACTGTTTCTCCATTGATTTTTTACAGACCTCATCATTCTGAAAAGCGAGGTGTGCTCTGATTGGCCAGGTATCCATTGAGTTGTGATTTGGCTGAATACCTCAAGTGTGTGACAGAAATGTTACACTTCTTAACGATGTGATGCTGTGTGTGTGCCTGACAGGTAGGATTAAATGTCAGGACACAGACACGAAGAGACAAAACCAATAAAACGTACTCGGTTACTAATGTAACCTCGGTTCTCTCTAGAAGAGGGAACGAGTACTGCTTCTTAGCTAAGACGCTACGGGAAGCGGAATATGGGACGGAGGAAACCCTCCGTCCCATATCTAGCAGCGTCCGTAGACGCGGCAATATGACATCACATATTCAAGGCAAGGCCGGACCAATGTGGGAATGTGGGTCTTACGCAATACTGCCTACATAACAGTCGGCAGCGCCTCGCGCTTGCGATCTCAGAGTTCCAATCAGGACACTGATTCAACTATACCGACAACAGCTTTGCTTGCAGAGCGGGAACCTCTAAGTTATAGAACCTGATAAATGTAGACGGCGAGGCCCATCCTGCCGCCATACATATATCCTGTAAGGAAATCCCACTAGACCACGCCCACGATGAGGCGACGCCTCTTGTGGAGTGTGCTCTGACACCCTGGAAGTGTAAGCTAACGCTATAGCTTCAACTATCCATCTGGATAGGCTCTGTTTCGAAGCGGCCATTCCCCTGGAACGTCCACTGAATGAGACAAACAGCTGCTCAGTCTGTCTGAAGACAGCAGAGTGAGACACATAAGTTCTTAAAACCCTAACGGGGCAAAGAAGACTTGAGTCTCCATCCTCTTCTGACATCGACAGGGCAGACAGGCAAATAACCTGAGCCCGAAATGGTGTGTTGAGGGATTTCGGCACATAACCGTGCCTAGGTTTGAGTATGACTCTTGAGTCATTAGGCCCAAACTCCAAGCACGTCGGGCTCACCGAGAGCGCGTGCAGGTCACCCACATGCTTCACTGAAGCGAGAGCCAACAGGAACACTGTCTTGAATGACAGATGTTTGAGGCTAATCGTTCGGATAGGCTGGAAAGGGGAACCTTTCATGGCCTCCAAAACCGTCGAGAGGTCCCATACAGGGACTGACGGAGGTCTGGGAGGATTAAGCCTCCTAGCTCTTCTAAGGAAGCGGATGACCAAATCGTTCCTTCCTATTGACTGAACGAGCGTTGTCTCAGAAAACGCTGCGATAGCCGCCACGTAAACTTTGAGCGTGGAGGGGGCTCTGCCCTTATCCAACAGCTCCTGTAGGAAGGAGAGAACCTCCGTCACCTCACAACTAAGGGGTGAACGTCCCCGAGGCATATAGCCGTCGAGTCGACAGAGCTCTAGCCTGAGTGATAGTATTTAACACTCCCACTGAGAGATCAGTGGGTAACCGTTGAGCGCCCACACATGGAGGGACCACAACTCCGGTTGAGGGTGCCAAATCGAGCCCCTGGCCTGCGAGAGGATGTCCCTCCTCAACGGCACTGGCCATGGGGCAGTGTCTGCTAACTGCATCAAATCTGGAAACCATGGTTGGTTCTTCCAAAGTGGTGCTACAAGCAGTACTGAGCATCTTGTTTCCCTCACCCGTTCTATCACCTGCGGAAGGAGGGAGACAGGGGGAAAAGCATAGAGCGGGCAGCACGGCCACCTTTGTGACAGCACGCTTTCGTTTTTGGAAAAGAACGCAGGGCAGTGAGCGTTTTCCTGGGACGCCCTGGCGATTTATGTAGGACACCACAGACATGTTGTCCGAATGGACTAAGACGTGGTGGCCCTTGATTCGGGAACAAAAGTGCGTCAGCGCGTTCTCCACTGCCAGCATTTCCAGACAGTTGATATGTTGGAGCTTTTCCCGTTCTGACCACAGGCCAAAGAACGGTCTGCCCTCGAGCAGCGCTCCCCATACCGAAGTGGAGGCGTCCGTCGACACCACTTTCACTTTCGAGGAAGTCCCCAGGCTTACACCTGATTGGTACCAGTCGTTCGCTGTCCAGGGTTTCAAGGCTGTGACACAGCTCTGATTGACCTTGAGACGCAACTGACCGGATATCTGCGCTCTGCGCGGTACTCGCGCTTTCAGCCAGACTGCAAGGGGTGCATGCGGAGCAGTCTCCTCTGCGAATATGCGCGAGGAGTTTCCTGGTTGTAAGCATTTTGAAACTGCGTTTCACCAATGCCTTGTTCAGCTGTCTTAGATCCAGTATGGGTCTGAAACCCCCGTCTTTCTTGGGCACAAGAAAGTATCTGCTGTACAGCCCCCCTTCGCTTTGAGCTTGAGATACAGGCTCCGCAGCCCCTTTGCTCAACAATTTTTATATTTCGGCTCAAAGTAGGTGTGCTACTTCTGTTTTGACCGTAGTTTTGACGCGCGCTAAAAAGCACGGAGGGCGTCGAAAATACTGTAGCGAGTAGCCTCTCTTTATAATGTCTAGCACCCAATCCGAAACCCCTGGAAGCGCTGACCATGCGTCTGCATGAATGGCTAAGGGTTGGATGCGAAGCGCGCTCTGTTGGCTGGGCAACGGCAGCGCTTCGATGTGCTGTAACATGGGCGTTATGCCTGTGACATTTGAGGCAGGGAGCGCGCTGATCACAGCGGGCAGATCGCTCATCCTCGACCCCGCCACGGTGCTTAACCGAGTGAGGGAGGGCGGAGCGGGTCCTGTGGGACTCGTGCTGTCTGTGAGTAATTGTGGGCTGTAAGCGTGCACATTTACTGCTTTCGACTCGCTGTCTGCCTGGGCAGAACAAACAAGCACGGGTTTCGTTTTTACAGAAACCACATGCCGTATGTGACATAGTGTTTGTGGGCACTGAGGAGTGGGCACGTTTACTATGTAGTGCGCGCGATCGACCTGAGTCGCTTTTATGGGCGCGAGCCCTCTGTGAAGGGCTGTGCTTATATGTGGAGATGGGCACTGAGCAGTAGGCATCGTCAGTACATTTATAGCACCATCGGCCGTGGCCGGGACACCAGAAATTACACTCTTTTCGGGAAATATCTGGGTAGCCCTGATAACGGCTTTTGTGTGCAGGCAAGCGGGCAACTGTACAGGCTTGCGCGTTGCAGAAGACGCTGAGACAGTCACAATTCCTGGACCTGAAACAGCGGTGCGCTTGGGTGAGAGTTTGGCCGCAGCGGGACTCGTACACCGGCGCTTTCCTAGGAGTGCTAGGATGACTTCAGGGCTTCCGGCCTCAACGTAATCCCCTGCCGTGGTCCCCGCGGCGCGGGGCGACAGCCGGTAGAGCGAGAGGGGTGTGGCTGAGAGCTTTGCAGGGCCGGTCTAGCACAACTCGCTGCAGAACCGGAGCGCTTCGGGAGGAAGTGCTTGAATGCTTGCGACGCTTTCTGGTCCTCGACGACATATGTGGAGATGGGCACTGAGCAGTAGGCATCGTCAGTACATTTATAGCACCATCGGCCATGGCCGGGACACCAGAAATTAGACTCTTTTCGGGAAATATCTGGGTAGCCCTGATAACGGCTTTTGTGTGCAGGCAAGCGGGCAACTGTACAGGCTTGCGCGTTGCAGAAGACGCTGAGACAGTCACAATTCCTGTCACAATTTGAGAATCTCTCAACGAACTCGTTGACAGAAGATCCGAAGAGGCCAGCGGGAGTCAGCGGGGCGTCGAGGAATGCAGTGCGTTCAGACTCTGCCATGTCTGATAGCGTCAGCCATAGATGCCTCTCAGCCACAGTAGCGGAAGCCATAACTCGTCCCATGGCCTGTGCAGCGGACTTAGTAGCGCGAAGAGAGAGATCCGAAGCACTCCTCAAATCCGCGAGACAGATAGCCTCCGGTCCCATCTCGTCCAGCTTACGGAGGAGATCACCCTGGAATATCTGCAGCGTGGCCATGGTGTGTAGTGCAGACGCAGCCTGCCCAGCAGCAGAAAAGATCCGCACAAACAGAGATGGCGTCATGCGGCAGGCTTTAGATGGCAACACCGCTTTCGTCCGCCGTCCAGCAGAGGGCGGGCAAAGGTGCATCGCTATCGCCTGTTCCACCGGCGGAAGTGTCTGGTAGCCTCTGTTTTTAGCATCATCCAGTGTGGAGAATGCTGGTGAAACAGATGAACGAGTTTGCACTGAATATGGAGCGTTCCAAGCCTTTGCCACCTCTTCGTGAAGTTTAGGAAGAAATGGGGCGGGCTTTGAGTTCGGAGAAGTACGCTCATCCGGAAGAAAACTACCATCCAGCCGTGAACGAGAGGGGGGCGCTGGTGCAGACCACTCGAGGCCGAGGCAAGTCGCGGCCAGCGTGAGAACTCGCATCAGCTCCTTCTCGATGTCAGCTCGTCTGCTAGGCTTCTGAGCAGCCTTCACTGCCCGAAGCTAGCAGAGAGCACGTGTCCTCTTCCCCCGACGCGGCCCTGAGATCTACTTCCTCGGAAGACGCGGCAGCAGACAGCGGGCGCTGACCATCGGGAAGCGATGCAGGGGAGGCCAGTGAAGCAGGGCGAACCGGCGAGCTCGGTTGAGCTGGAGACGGTTCCGGAATCCGCTGGGAGCGGCGCTTTTTACGGCGCTGCAGCGCAGCGGGGAATGCAGGCTCGGAGAAAAATGCCAAGCGAGTCCTCAGAGTCACCATTGGCAACAGCTCGCAGTGAGGGCAGCCGCCGTCAGCGAGCGCGAGCGCTGCATGATCCTCACCCAGGCAGGAGACACAGATGACGTGACGGTCTCCCTCGCTGAGCGGGGCTCTGCACGAGCCGCAAGAGGGCATCTTTAAAAAGACGCAGCTCTTTTACGAGCAGTGTTGGGAAGGTTACTTTGGAAATGTAATAGGTTACAGATTACAAGTTACCCTGTTTAAAATGTAATAGTAGTGTAACTTTTTCAATTACTTTATTAAAGTAATGTAACTAATTACTTTTGAGTACTTTTTGATTACTTTTCTAAATTTGTGAAAATTAAAGAATAATAAATAAAAGCATATACATATACAACTTAAATACAGTTATCTAATAAGCATGTGACGTATTCTGTGTAATAAACTCCTGAAACATTGGTGTTTTTTTTAACTATTTATACAAACTATTTGTACATGATGATAGTTTTCTCAAAATAAGTAAAATGCACATTAAGTGACACAAAGCAGTTCTAGAAATTATGTTTTTGTGCTCGTGTACTCCTATATTGAGATGGCAGAGGTTGAAAACACTGCGAGCTTCAGTAGGCCTATGTGTAGTAAATGAAACCATGTCTTTGCCATTAATTTACAGGAGGGGCGGACTGGGAAAAAAATTCAGACTGGAAAATTCAAACTCATACAAACAAATGCATGGACAAAACTATTTTTTTGTATGGACCTGACATAAAAAAAGGTTTAAATCTTTAATTTGGGGACATGCAAAATAATTAAAAGTTCTCTCCTGAACTGCACCTTCACTTCCATTTTTCTCTTCAGTCTCTTTATTTTGCCCTGTTATCCATCTCTCTCGTGACTTTAATACTCAAGATTGAACAAAACTATACTTTATAATACAATACTCTACAATACTACAATATCTTTATAGAAAAATCCTAATACTGTACACGAGTCATGTTTTTCCCTTACAAAAATTAACCTTGCTTTTATTAGCCTATATAAAAGTAAAATAACCTTGTTTTGTTTTTGTTTTTTTGCAAATGGATTTGTATTTATTTTTAAATAAATACATTTGTAAAATAATTTTACATTTTTGGTTACCACATTTAAAAAATAGTAACCACTTTCTCTGGATTTATAGTTAAAAATAAAATGTAAATTTTCGTAAGGGTTGTGTTGTTGTCTGTCGTAGCTCCCCCTAAACCTATAAAAAAATCGGAATTTTTTTCAGATAAATTCCTACTGTAACATTACAACTGATAATAATGATGTCCTTTATATAGTATTTTGAGTGATGACTGATGAGCAACGTGCTGCTGCTTGATTAAATAAAAGACAAAAAAGCATCTTTACAGATGAAACTGACCTAAAACCCTGAACAGGAGTTCTGCTTCTCTGCTCCAGCTGTGCGCTTCAACAGTCCTCTCTCTCTCTCTCTCTCTCTCTCTCTCTCTCTCTCTCTCTCTCTCTCTCTCTCTCTCTCTCTCTCTCTCGCATTGATTACTCTGAGTCTGATCCAAACTGTTTGGCGGAGGCGCGGAGAGCGCGCGAGTCATGACTAACACTTCATGACTTATTAAGAGATTTAATTATGAAATGGCGGATTCGCAAATGATCGCTTTAGTACATTCGGCAGGCAATTATACAATAGTGATATTAAATAGTGGGGCAAAATCGGCTGCCAGGCCACCGGGAATTGTCCCGGTTCTCCCGGTGTCCAGTCCGCGCCTGATTTCCACAGACATGCAGAATGTGCAAGTCATATAGGCTATTGCATTTTTGGGGCTTAATATTCACAGACACTAGTCCATGTCATGTTTTGATTCAAGTGTACTGACCTACTTTCGATTTAGTCATCCAAAATGTGGCATATTCTGTCCGCGTTAGGCATTCCGTTTTTATGACTGGATTCTACGAACCAGACTGTATTTCCGCATCCCGGAAATTATCAGGGCGGTATGTCTCAGAATAGTCAGTGCAATTTGGGAAAGAAATCAGTTAAATCTGTATGTGGATGTGTGTAAATATTCAAATGTAATCCCCTTTGTAATTGTTAAAAATTTCATAAGTAACTGTAATTTAATTACTAATTTTTTCGTAGTAACTGTAACTAATTACAGTTACAATAATTTTGTAATTAAATTACGTAACGCCGTTACATGTAACTAGTTACTCCCCAACACTGTTTACAAGTGTGTGTCGCAGGGCGAACACACACACGAGGATATGAAAAAAGGATATAGGCGCCGGAACGCGCAGCCGGAACGGCAGTGGATGGCGGCGTTGGCCAGCGGCTTCAGGAATGGCTCGTCCCGCTGAGATGCTATCTGACGACGCTTGCTTCCTCTCGTGATCCAACGATGCGTGAGCTTCGCTGAAGAAATGAAAAATCAGGTGAGTCAGCCTTTTCGAGTTCCCTTTATAGGGCTAGGCCACACCCGTTTCGGCGGGAAGTGGCATGGAGGGCGCGAGCGCCCTCATTGGTCTGACGTTGCATCAGCATGCGCTCGATAGGCTTATGCAGTTGCCGCAGAGCAGCCAATGAGCGAGTGAGCCGTCTCGCCTATGGCTGTGTGCTGCTGCAAATGCGCTTTACAATAATTCAAAATTAAGGATAATTTTTTGCTTCAGTGTATCGTGAAAAGAGACTTTTCCCGTAGCGTCTTAGCTAAGACGCAGTACGAGAGAACTCTTGTAAGAGAACCCATTACAAATGACGCATGTGTTGCATCCAGTGGGAACATAATATACTAACTTATACAGTTTTTTTATGTGTTTTGCGGATTGCGCTGCATAAACATAAAACCATGTCTGCATTTGTGATTGGAGAAACGGCAAACAACAACCTCTAACAGTTAATCTACACTGCTCAAAACTCACGTTTGACAAAGTTAGATTTGACCCACTTTATAGAAACAGATGCCGGCATTTTAAGCTACTCTCACAGGAAACTGTCCTTGTCCTCTGCAAATGCACTGCATACATCTGAATATTTGGGTTGAACTGTCCTCCTTTGGAAGGGCAAATAAAGTATTTTCGCTTTCACAATGAAACAGCATCTCCATGACATGACATCGGCGGTAACAGTGAGAAAAAATGTTACACCTTTCTTTGTGTGAACATTTGGGCAGTGTTAATCAATATTCCTTGATAATGTCATATACCTTTCTTGACTCGCTCTCATTTAACTGTACCACTAAAGTCATTAGTATTTTGCTCTTTAAATTGCACAATTTCCAGTGTCATTTTCACTGAAAAAGAAAACGATGAGTAGGCTTTTTACACACGAAAACGAAATATTTCTGTAAAAGGTCAAATCTTCATGCCCAGTTAGACTTCCACCAAAACTGTCCAACGTGTTTCATGTAACGACAACATGACCTGGCCCAGATTCTAATGGTACTTATTTCCCTGCTTGGGCAGTCACAGTAAAGACAATAGTGGCTCCATCTCAAAACAATAATATTCAAATACAGTATGATGACATTCTGGAGTTGTTCACATTGATTGTCCACATTTGTGCTGCAATAGAACTTATTTTGATTGTGTGCAAACTATCAGGGCGATGAAACAGCATGACAAATTGACATGGGTCCAAAACAGCATCTGTTGGTTCATTTTCCACCAATCTTACTTTTTCTACTGTTGGGGCATATAAAACCTAACATACACATAAACCAGACACAAACACACACACGATTCCTTCCCTCAGACTTGTCTGTCTGCCTATAAAGAAAACTGACATTTCAAAGGCAGCATTGATTTCTCAGCATATATTGTGATAAAATGAGTTCCTCTCTAGTGGCCCCTAACAGACCTGTTTGAACCCCTCTTTGGCAGAGGCATAGAGGGACCGTAAATAGTTCTGGGAGTCCAGAAGGGTGAAGTCGGCCTTCTAGGACAACTCAAGGACAATCGCATCTACCGAATTCCCAAGGTACAGCCTTGGATTCAATGCTGGATGTCTCAAGGAGGCCTTATGGTTTTAAAGAGAAAGAGAAAGAAAAAAAGAGAAAGAATATGATTTTTTTGTTGTTGTTGTTTTTGTTTTGTTTTTAATGCAGATACGATTTAACCGAATTGAACTCAAAGATTAAGTGTGCAATGTTTTAAAACATTCGCCTATCCAGTTTAATGTGTTTGACCAAAAATAGAAGATGGGAGAAAGAGTATTTTTAGGGACCAAGCATGCCAAAATGGATCTAAGACTATATCTCCACAATGCTTTAGTGAGTTCAGACCAAACTTGGTGTGTGTTATAATAACCATGACTGTGGGGTGCCTGCACAGTTTCGGCACAGCACCACTTAGTGATCAGGAGATATGAAAAAGGGTTATTTTTGCTTTTAACTTCTGAATGGTTTGGCCAAAAATCCCAATCTGATCTCTTTAGATTCAGTGCAACATACCAAATCGAACATTACCCAATTTTCCCACGTCAGCCAGTTTGAATTTTGTTGTAAAGTCTGTATTTTATGAACACATTGATTGTATTGTTACATAGTATAGTGCTGTCAAACAATGAATTGCATCCAAAAAAAAATTGTTTACAAAATATGTGTTTATATTTATTATGTATATATAAATACACAAACATGCATGTATTTATTTTTAAATGTATATGATTTATATTACATATAAAAATGTTATATATAAAATATATTTTCTTAAATATATACATGCATGTGTGTGCATCAAAATGTAAAATGGCATTTTGCCTGTTGTGCTTTGCCCCTTAATTGCTACTTGCAGCTATATTTATATTTAATTTTGCAATTGATGAACCAATCCACTCTATATGGAGCTCTATCTGTGCTGATGTCTGAATATTCATTCATGAAAATTATTTTTATAGTTCTAAACCGTTTTTAACTGTTCAACCTCATGTGTATGATTTCAAATAAAACCAAAAGGAAAGTACCACCATTTCAGAAACTTTATCTCCACCACAGTTATGAAAATAAATTGAAGAATTTCTCTTTTAAGAACATTTTAGTGCTCAGTATTTAGTGCTTTGTCCTTAATGAAGAGACATCCTGGCCACATTGGTTTATCCAAGTGGTTCATCGTGATCTATGTATCTTTGATATTTTGATGCAATAGAAAACCAATCATCAGTGGCACTACGCCAGGCAAAGCATTAGTCATCATGCCTTTGACATCACCAGTGAATTGATTCATTTGTTTAAATTAAAATGAATCATTTGTAAATATACACTTATAGGCAAAAGAAATTCATAGCCTCATATTTTGATCTATGAAAGAATAAAACAACACTGCCTTAGTGATTTAGAAATATGACTGAATGTGGGTTCACAAATCTTAATATTTTGGCTCTAGGTCAGCGACGAAAAGATCTTTTCTCTGAGAAATTATTGCTGCTTCATAAGGCCTTGACATTAATAGTGACAAATGACAAGCTAATTACATAACATTAAAAGACATTAGGGTAAATCAGCGTGCACAAGTTATACAAGTTCTTATGCTGCCATCCCCCATGTTCTTTGGTGTAAGATGCAATAAAGCCATCTCTGAATGTATCAGTCTTCTTTTTGTTTGCGATGCATATAATGTCGTTTAAAATTCAGTTCAATATCATAGGCTATTTAATTCAACATAAAGCTTATAGAACTGCAGGCTTAATCATTAGGCAAACATGTTATTACATTAACTGTTTAGTACTCTAGGATTGGACAAACTCCGGTAATAAAAGATATTAATCACTAACAATTCAATCCAATATAATTCTGTTTGATAAGTTCTGTTGGATTTAGATTTGCATCAATCAGTACTTTTTCAGTACTTACTGTCACATCAATTTGAGAGTATTGGATAATTTCTGTTGATTTTGTCAAAATTAGTGGCCACTAACACCATAGACTTCCATTTAAAAACATAAATCACATAATTTTTCCACATTTGCGCAAAATATCATATTGTTCGATTGTGAGTGTATTTGATATCTGAGAACATAAAAACTAAATAAAAGAAAGGAAATTATTTGGGACAGAATAGATTTTTCCCAATCTGTTTTATCTACATAAGCAATGGACAACGTTATCAATGCAACCTAAATTATTTTCCTTTTTTACATTGACAAAACACGTAAATTAGGTTATAAGATTATAAATACAAATTTTTGGTTATAAATAGAAGGCATGCAACTATATAGCTACAGTTAAATGTATGCAGCATTGATATCAAAACATTGATATCTGCACATTTATTCAGAGGTTTGCACCAGTTTTGAGAGCTTATATGGAATTTCAAGTTGAATGATTTGTAATCTGGTCATTTGGGTCAATCAGTGCGACTGCATTTTACTGAGACGAGTGCTTGGGAGAGAGATGTAATGTGACATGCCTTCATGTCAGTACCAACATTAAACTGATTGAAGAGCAGCATATGCTTATAAACCGTATCATTCCACATACTGCCTTCAATAGTGTTCAATGCTAACATCCTGAACAGCCTAAAGTGTGATATTTTGATTTGATTTGATATTTATTTAATATTTCCCTAATAGTGTACACTTTATTAACTGAATTACTTAAGACAATAACCAAAATCCACCAAAATAGTGTGAGTGAGTGACGTGACATTCAGCCAAGTATGGTGACCCATACTCAGAATTTGTGCTCTGCATTTAACCCATCCGAAATGCACACACACAGAGCAGTGAACACACACACACACTGTGAGCACACACCCGGAGCAGTGGGCAGCCATTTGTGCTGCGGCGCCCGGGAGCAGTTGGGGGTTCGATGCCTTGCTCAAGAGCACCTAAGTCGTGGTATTGAAGGTGGAGAGAGAACTGTACATGCACTCCCCCCACCCACAATTCCTGCCGGCCCGGGACTCGAACTCACAACCTTTCAATTGGGAGTCCGACTCTCTAACCATTAGGCCACGACTTCCCTTAAAATAGCATCTTCTTTCTAGCACCAGTAGTCCTTAAAACTGCAATGCCTGGCCTAGAACCACTGTCCTGGGTTTGCTGTCTCTTGCACCTTCAAAATGATGAAACTGGCCCCAGATCAGCACTGATGTGCACACAGTCTTAACCTGATATTAAGTGTATAGAGATGGAGACTGAATGGTAATGTGAGTGTCGGGAAGCTGATATTCGAGGCAAGAACTCCATCATCACAACAGAGCAGATCATATAGCCTGGTCTGACACTAAACCCCTCCACATCACACACTGCTCTGATCTCACAGCTCATGCTCCACTGCCAGAGAGACAGATCACTGAGACATCAACTTAGTGTCAGTTTCAGTTCAGGACAATAATTATAACGCTTAACATATAACTAGGTTTTTTTTATAGTCACTGTAATTATGAGAACAGCGCAGTCCACACCACAACAATAACAATAATGCCGCAGAAGAACAATATCACTGCAATCAAGTTGCCAAGCAATGGGTTCGGCTGACTCAAAGTTTCAAAAAGCTTCAAATTGCTATTAGGTAAAACAATTAATTTGAATTCAAATGATGTTTCATTATATTCTGCATTTTCTCACATCATCTACAATTTGCATTTCATTTTTCAATGATCTCATCACGATGAATCTCTGGATAGCATTTTCTGCAAAGGATACATGCTGCACTAACATTTTTCTAAAAAAAAGTATATGAAGCGGCAGCATAATTAAGTTGCCTTTTGGGTCCTGGTGTTGGAAGATGAATGGCAGAGCATCTATTAACTCTGGCATCTTCTGGCAACTTTTCATTAAATGATAATGGCACTTCCGACTTCAGGACACAAATTTATCCTTAAAATTTGAGATGATAAAGTTAAAGCCCTTCACCTCAGCAGTTGTTCGGAGACCCCTGATGGCAGCTGTTCCTTCCCTAAAGTCTATTAGACAACGTGAGACAAAGCTGTCTTTGCTTTCTGAGAAGTTTGCTCTTTCGTACCGCACTGCATTGAGGACAACTGATGATTCATAGGCTGACACTTTGACAGATTTGAGGTATTTTGACTTCATCCTTGATCCAGGTGGCAAAAAAATAAATAAAAAATTGTTCTAGCTGTGCAGGGTGGTTTTGTGTGTGTACACTCATACGCCGGCTGTGTTTTAAGTTACATCAACGCTGTAAAGTGTCAATAGTGCACTCTGTGTGAGAGAAAGAGTAAGAGAGAAAATGGGACTTTGTGCATGAAATTGTGTATTAGATATAACTGTCGCTGAGCATGCAGACAGAGCGAGAGAGGGAAGAGTCAGTGGATTGGCTGTCTAGGGCAGTGGTTCCCAAACTTTTCCATTCTACGACCCACCTAGACAAGTGTAATCTATTTCACGACCCACCAAAATATATATATATAAAAAAAATAAGAAAACGATTGACATTACTTTAAGCCTAATCTTAAAAGTTTGATGACAGAAATTAAGTATTTAATAAAAATAACAAATTTTCACTACTAATATTTCAGTTTTAATTTTTGTTTACAGACGTTAAAATATGTAGTGTTCATAAAAACGTGAAGCAGGCTCACTCTAGTGAACTGTAATCTGCGCTGCTGTGTTTTGTTGCAGAAAATACATTCATGATCTTCCGTTTGTGTCGGCGAGAACGGAGCACAATCCAACACTTATTTAGAAAAGCATGAGAAGCAAAGCAGAGCTATCTAACACAGTTTTGAGATTAAAATAATTGTGAAATTGGTAAAAAATTATAATAAACAGATGTGTCTCATTTTAAATAATAATAAAAAAAATATATTTATTTTTGTGATGGTTAAATAAATGTTCAGCAATATCTTCAAAAGACTTCTGAACTTTGGCAAATTTTTCTCTAAACAGAGATGATACATCAAGGAAATATTGCAAACTTTTGTACATTTTGTTATGTGGAAATGTTTAAATCTTGTAGTGTTACAATTAATCCTGCATTTGTGCCCTGCTTATGGAATTACATTTGTTTCAATAATAATGAACGAAACTTTATAAAACTGAACGTAACTTTTTCAGAAACTATCAAAAATATGCCATTACAAAAGAAGAAAAACACTATGAAAATGAAAAAAAATTAACTCAGTCGCACAAATTTAACAGGCTCTTCAAATATGCTTCATTCTTTGTTAATGTTTTTCAAAGATTCGTTTTCGCTAATCGTGGATTCTGAATTCATTGCTACAGATTTCGCTTACGTTTCGCAGTTTTTCGTTTGGTGTTTTGACACAAACATCTCATGGGGGTGGTGTTAACAGTGATCTACTCTGATTGGATAGTGAGCTTTTGATGGACAGGTGCTCTCTGACCGGGAAGTACAGACGCCACCCAGTGGCCTCTCTCGTCCTTCACTGTCGTCGCTCCTCTTTTGTATACTTCCTATCTCCTCCGGGGTTCTCGAGACCGGTGAGTGTTGCAGGTGTCGCTCATTTCCCAATCACTCCACGGCTCTCGGCCCCGCCCCACTCGTCACATTCGTGCAGCCCTAGACTGAACTGTGTGAGTGTGTGTGTGTGTTTTTATTGAAACGCAAATTTAGCTGCAGCCAAGTGACTTTGTGTGACCCACCTTGTTCCATTCTGTGACCCACAAGTGGGTCGCGACCCACAGTTTGAAAACCCCTGGTCTAGGGTATTCGCAACAGTCGGAATCGCTTCCCTCTTCTCCTGCTTTTGATATCTTAAATGCTTTGTTCCATCACATGCTCCTGTTGCATGTGATGTGTGGACACACACGGGACACATGCTGCTTCTGCTACAGAATTCCCTAATACCATCTCACACTCATTCCTAGAGTTGTAATAACAAAAACATGCCACAAATATCGATTTGTAAATCCGAACAATTTAGTGTGAGAACAAAACTCAACCAAAATTATTTGTAGGACACCTCCCATCAAATAAATTTCAATAAGCTTTGTGCTTTGGTTTTTTTTTTTTGTTTGTTTGTTTTTTTATATGCAATAAAATCTCAGCTTTCAAATTCTGTCATTTATATTATGAAACTCAAACAATGTGATTTCTAGATTTTTTGTATAGTTGCTTTTTGTTTTGAATTCTTGCTTCTGCACACGCTATGTCTACTTTTGACACTGTCAAGCCCATGGAAAAAGGTCAATAAAACAAAAAAACAATAACATTTACCTCAGAAAAGCCATTAACTGACCATATACTGTAGCATGATTAGCTAGAAAAAATCAAATGAATTGAATCGAGATTGGAGTCCAATCAAATCCCAAGCTTGTGAATCGAATCATGAAATGTGCGGCAACACAGCCCTATTTAAAAAAAAAAATATATATATAAGCACGATTCCAGTCGTAACCAGTCAGCGTTACATTTAACCCTGAGGATTAAAATCAACTTCGGTATTAACCTGACACATTCATGTAAACAAAAAGCATATCTATTTAAAGGGTTTTAGCGTCCAAAAAAAAAAAAAAAAAACAGTTATAAAAAATCTGATGTGACCTGAGAAATTAATAAAACTAAAAGTCTATACCTCACGGCTTTGTTTTCATGTTAAATTAAATATTGCTTCTGCCTCCAGGGTTCAAGGATTGGCTAGTTAACACAACCCAGATTCCTGCAAAGAAAACCATCTTTCTATTCTTTCTGAACGCCACTAAGCAATGCAACTGAACAATGAAATTATTTATCTGCAAGCAACACAACCAATTAATCATTAATATTTCATTATATTATAGGAGATGGTTTACCATTTGTAAAAAGGTTTTTTTTGTTTTTTTGAAGAACTCTTAAAAGCGTGACTTACATTTTCCTTTTATGATTTTTTTCAGCTACATTTTAACAGAAATTTACAGTGATATTGCTTTCTGATATTAAATGGAAAAAAAATTGCTTCAGCTAAATAAATAAACATGTCATAAATAATTTAGTCCCATTTTTACATCATTTTGCCCTTTGCGTTATGCAAGCTGTTTGATTTCAACTTTTTCAGCATTGAAGCTCTGTCCCCGGTCAGGAAATAGAAAGTTTGCGGTTCAATTTATGTTCTCTTATCATATCTCTAAACATCTTATGCCACCACTCTGTTCCTTCAGAACTAATTGTTCCCTGTTAATATGCCCAATGTGCCATTCACTCTGTCTCTAACCAAATAACCTTTCCAGTTAATGAATGAAGACACACGGTACAAAACAGTCTCTGTAAAGTTATCCACTAGAGGGCATTCCCAAATAATCCAGACAAGTGCTGTCATTTATCTAGAGGGATGTCAGTGAGCCTTTGGGCATGTGTTTTGAATGCTTATGCTTTGGATATTTAAAGTCCTATTTTAAAAGTCTATCACTGATTGGAGGCTGTTGGTTTTCTGAACCACTGGTGCAACATCACTCACTGAGCAGCTAATGGATTGTGCCAATGAGTAACACTCCTGGTGGTGTACAGTGGAGATCTGTGTGTGTTTGTGCTGAAACGCTGATTGCTGTCGTTCAGAAAAAGTATAAGAGAATGATGGGGGAAGACAGAAGGAATACTCATGTGATTTAACATGGTAAAGCCTGCATAATTTTAAAGATGATTTCAATGCATTGCGTTGTTGTTATTATGAGTTCAACAAGCATTTAAAGTGATAATTCACCCAAAAAATAAAAATTCTATCCTTTACTTGTCAGTCCATTTTTCTTTTTGTTTAATTATAATTATTTCAGTGAAACACAAAAGGGTTCAGAAAAGGGGTTTTCGCAGCGATAAACCATTTTTCCTTTCAGTGTGCAGTTCTTAAGCAAATAATTGTTTTACATTTTTTAAAGTGCATTTTAATAATCTAACAATAATATTTCCACTATAAAGAACATTTTGTGTAATAGATGGAACATTTTGTGCTATATATATATATATATATATATATATATATATATATATATATATATATTTTTTTTTTTTTTTTTTTTTTTTTTTTAAGCAGTTGAGAGTATTTTCGGATTTGTGGAATGAAAAAAAAAAAAAAGATAAATATCCAAAATCCCCTTTGGAAAAACCTGAAACACACATTTTCAGCCTGGTTTTATCCGATGTTCAGATTATGCAAATTAGAGCACATTTATTTAGATAATGTGTGTCATTTGCATATTTAAATATAGCATTTTAGAAAACTTGTAATGTGCTGTGATTAATCAAGTGGTGAACAATAAAAAGGGTTCTTAATTGGCATCTATGAAGAACTTTTATCTTATTGTTTTTATTTCATGCATAATATAGAAAGAAAGAAAACTGTAAAAGTCTGGTGTTTGTATAAGTACTGCTGAAGTGGAGTTTTCTTGATCAGTGCATGAGAAAAAAAGTAACATTTTGAGAAAAACTGTATGTGATGTATTTAAAATCTACTGACCAACTGAAAATAAACACTTAAATGTGTATTTTGGATGTTCTCTGTCCACTAAATGACATGTTATGGTAGCAAAATATCCCAAAAGCTCAAAACTGACCAAGAAGAAGAATTTTCACTCAGACTTTGTCCATACAATCTAAAAACCACCAAAGTCAAGCTCCAGGTCAAGCACCAAAAATGAACAAAAAAATAAAAAATCAGCATAAAAGTACTCGGCATGCTCTGAAAAATAAAATAAAATACTGGGGAAAAAAGTTTTTTCATCAGTTCAGACATCTCATGCTTTTGTGAATATGACTGCTGCACAAAAAAAAAAAAAACTTGAAGCACATTCAGATACTCATGTTTTCATTTGCTGACCTGCTTTGAAACATCTCTCATCATTTTGAACATATCGAATTGCTGTCCTATTTATGACAAGGATGTAACCGAAGCTAAACCCAGTCCAGGGGTTTACAGGCAATCTCTCACAGCACTATTGATAAAGATTAGACAGCAGAAAGGCTGTTCTTATCTGTTCTATACTGAAACACCCTCTAGTGGCCTCCAGCGTAACATCAGACGCAAGCGCTCTGTTTCATGTTTCTCTTTCTTATGTGGAAACGTTTATTATTCACCAATGGGGAGAAAGAAATAATCCTTCTTAATTTACTAAGAGACTACTCTGAGGTTTTTGGGGAGAAAAGTTCTTCCTTGCATGACTTTTAGTGCTTAATTAGCATATATAATGAAGCTAGTTGATGCACCTTCCTGGATATGCATACGATTTTAATCTCATCTTCCCGATTTTTATTAATGAACTTCAAGGTAATTATGCACAATAAGGTGTTAGTTGCTAACAAGTTGCTAAATAAAGACTACAACAGGTATGTGCTTGATGAGCCAAACAACCATGCTAGTCCTTATGAAGCAGCTTGTTAGCAAATAAAGCAAACTACCTTCTCAAAATTCACATATGAGGTAGGCTATCGCTGTGAGATTTATGTAATATAACAAAAATGTTCTTCAAGTAACATTTATAAATCCTTATTTCATTCATAGCAGTGCTCAAAACCTGCTAAACGAGCCAAAAAGTGCCAAACAGTCTGCTTAGTGTAGTACAAAAAGTAGTGCAATTTAACATACTTGAATTTTTAAATAAATTAAATAAGTTTTTTTTAAATATGTTTAAGGTACTGCTCAATGTACTGACAAGTATTTTTGGTAAACTAGAATACATTTCAATTTAATTTCTATTGAAACTTGTATGTCATGTATTTATACATATTTGTAATTAAACATTGGTAATGAAAAAGTAAAATTTTGTACAATTAATATATATTAATGTGCACCATGTATAGTTTTAAATATAATCTAATATTTAATTTAATTTAATTTAATTTAAACAAATGTGTTGCGGTTAAAATTATAAACAAGTAATTTGTATGTGATTTAGTATATTAGTAAACGCATCAAAATAAATATGCTCCTTTATAGCATGACAAAAGATTGTTATAACCTAATTAATTAAAATGGACATACTAGTAAAACCTTTAGTTTGTCATTACTGCACTGCATTAGTGCACTCAAAAGTGTACTAATGTGTGTTTAGCAAACAGTCATGTAAGTGTTTCTACTTTTTATGATGGATGGATGCACTTTATTGGACTTCTATTGGATTTTTTTTAATCTCGATAGCCATTCACTGCCATTATAAAGCTTGGAAGAGCCAAAATATTTTATTATATGATTGTATTCATCTGAAACAAGAAAGTCATATACATTAGGATGGCTTGAGGGTGAGTAAATTATGGGGTAATTTTCATTTTTGGGGGAAATATCCCTTAATTTGGCTTCTTTTTATTTCTATTTTTATAATTATTACATTACATTATCTGCAAATGCAGTGTTTTATATATATACTTTTATGATTTGAAGTACACTACAAGTGCACATTCAATACAATTAAACACACTTCTTTTTCACAAGGGTGGCAAGGTCAGGAGACTAAAGGCCGCTCATATCAAGAATGAGAACTACTTACGAGACATCAGCTACTTGCTGAAAGGACATTGTAAAGTAACCTCAGAAGGTGATATTTGGTTGGGTTTGAAGCAAATATTATAATAAATGAATTAAGGCACTTCTTTCTGTCCAAAAATGTTAAAAGCGAAGTCATAATGCTAACTGTATTAGCATCCAGACCAAGCCATGGTAACATTATTATTAGCATGCAATGCAGTTATGTCATCTGCCATTTTAAATGCTCAAGCTCTTTAAAGCTGGATGGATTCTGATTGGATGCCAATGTATATATTTTTTTATCGTTTATCAGCTGAATTAAAAATAATAATAATTGAAAATGTTTTTGAAAGCATAATTCCTCTGCGTGCCGTTATTGTTTAAGTAGTTGTGTGGACTCTGCCATTCTTTGAAAATAAAAAAAATATATTTAAAATTATACCTTTCATTTCCTGAACAGTCCTTAAGACCAGCAAAACAGCTTTAGATGATTTCCCCGGCCGGAAAACTAACATTTTAAGATCCCTTTGGAAATTCCAGAGGAACCAATGGCTCCAAAATGCTCATTCTTTTTCTAATACTAAAGCTAGCTACAAACTGAGCCACTTAATTAACATCTTAATTCTCCTCCACAAGGAAATCTTTGATAATTTTATCTACATATACTTTCACAACATTGTATACAAATCCTTAAAATTACATATTGAAACAGACATAATAGCCACAGTCTTGTACAGAACATTATCAGTATTCTAAAAGAAACAGGTGCAGCCCTGAAAAAGGCGAGCTGGCAATCTTAAGGCTCACTTCGCAAACCCATCCACCCCTCCTCTCACAAACCCAGTCGGTTTTTGGTATCCCTTCAATATCCCATCTTCACCACAGGTTGTGGCATTATGTTACCCAAATGTATGAAGAGTGTTCTTGATGCATGGAGATGCTTGTGGCGCAGACGAGAAGGTAATTTCCAGTTCTAACAGGTATGACTGGCTCTGAGCCAAGTGAGGACAGATGTTCGCTCGCTCTCCGTAATCTGTGAACATGCAAGTTGAAGCACAGGTAGATACTCATCACATTCTGCATAGGACACCAATTTCAGCAAGTATATCTGACCCTGCTTTGACGGCTGAAAAGGAATTCCATGAGATACTGCCACTATACTTGTTGAAGCATCTGCCTGTGTCTGTGTGTGTGTGTGTGTGTGTGTGTGTGTGTGTGTGTGTGTGTGTGAGAGAGAGAGAGAGAGAGAGAGAGAGAGAGAGAGATAGATGGGGGGGATGATCATAAACTCCTCTTTTTTTCCCTAGAAAGGTAATGTGGTTTGACAAAGGATGGAATGAGATCTTGGACATAATTTGAGCTTTTTTACAGTATAATTATAAAACTTTGTAAAAAAAAAATAAAAAAAAAAAAAATATATATATATATATATATATATATATATATATATATATATATATATATAATTGAGTTTTATCTCATTATTACAATATTACTTAATATCTCATAATGCCAAAAAAAAAAATTTTTTATGTCATAATTAATTTTCACCTTCATCTTATAATTATAACGTAGTATTTCATAATTTGGGCTTTTTACAGTAGAATTATAAATTCAACTTTTTACACAATTTTGGAGTTGTGTCCTTTAATTTAGCTCATATAGTATGACCTACGTAGTATCTCATAATTTGGTCTTTTTTGTTTAATTTACTTTTTTTTTTTTTCAAAATTCAACTTTTCATGTGATAATTTGACATTTATCTCACACTTATGATTTAGTATGTCATAATTTGAGCATTGTAATATGCTATTTTTTTATGTCATAACTTGACTATTATCTCACAATTATAACTTAATATCTCATAATTTGGGCTTTTGTGTAATTATGACTTGTTATCTTATAATGTCAGATCTAATAATTATGGCTTATTATCTTATAAATTGCTCTTTTATGTCATGATTTTGACTTATCTCATAATTAAAAGTTAATATTCCATAATCTGGATGTTTTGTAAAATGTTGTCTTTATCTTATAATTTCTATGTTTTATGTCATAATTTGACTCAGTATTTCATAGTTTGGGCTTTTGAGGTATAATTATGTTATGTTGTAATTTTTACTCATGTAAATTTTGAGAGTTGTCTTATAATTATGGCTTATAAATATAAGTATCTCATATTTTATTTTTATGTCATCATTTTACATTTTTATTTCTTCAGTATTAACAAACCTGCTTTTTCTTCTTCTTCTTCTTCTTCTTCTTCTTCTTCTTCTTCTTCTTCTTCTTCTTCTTCTTCTTCTTATGTGGCAGGAATAAGTTTCCATAGTATGAGAGTAAGCTCACTTTAGTTTGAGCTTGATAATACACACCTATAATAAACATAATGTCATTGTCTGTAAATATGAATGCTACAATTGTTTTAGTTATTTTTATAATTATAATTTATGAACGGCCTTCAGTGGCTAAAATTAAAATTGTAAAATACTACTAGTTCTCAAAAAAAAAAAAAAAAAAATTATATATATATATATATATATATATATATATATATATATATATATATATATATATATATATATATATATATATATATGTAGTTTTTTTTTTTTCCCCATTGCTAAATCCATTAGTAACACAATTTCCTCCACCAGCACTGTGCTCCACTTGATAGCAGCTGCCATCTATTTAATTTTATTCTTATTTTCAATTTTGCATATGGAAAAGGTCAGGAATAGTTATCAACAGGTGATCAGTGAACAGCAGTTGAAACACAGGATGGGGCTCACTAAACCCATTTTCATCACTGCTGGCCAGGCAGGTGCATGGATGTGTCTGGAAGTTTGAAGTTAAGCTATGGGTGATATAAAGTCACATACCAGTTCTTGTGTTCAGCCGTCTGGATTGGACCACATTCGTATTATCACATTAAATATTGCAGAGTTGCTTTAAATGGTGACAAGCTGATAACAAAAACCTTCCACAATCCTTTCTAACATCTGTCATAGAAAAATAAAATATTGTTGGAAGGTGATTTTATTTTATGAAGAGCCACTTTTCACTGCAGTACAAGATAATAAAAACATAGAATCATAGTGTACATTCTTGAATTTATTCATTTATAGCTCTGTGTGTAATGCACTGTTAAAAAAAGAAATCCCTATGATCAATAAATCATGGCAACTTTAAATCATTAAAAATTATTTTATCTCCTACATTTAACAACCAAACTTAAGTTCTTCAGTTGAAGTATGTAAAATTGTATTAGGCTATAAGTAAGCAAAATAAAAAAGGTAATTGTCAGATAATGTTTAAAAAAGAAAAGAAAACGAAGTCATAAATTATGAGAAACAAAATAAAATATGAGACGTTAAGATACATTTTTTGGTTATAATGTAAATTACATGACAGTCACAAATACATTGCTTTTTATAAACTCTGATTCAGAAATGTGCTTCCATCATATGCAGCAACTTTATTTTGCCAAGAATTAAGTGAAATTATAAGATAAAAAGTTATAATTATGAGATAGTCAAAATTATCTGATGATTATTATTATTATTATTATTATTATTATTATTATTATTATTATTATGAGATAAAAGTGATAATGGATAAAAAAAATCTAAATATTGAGATAATTAGTTAATTTTGAGAAAAAATGTCAAAATTATGAGATAAAATGTAATTATGACAATTCATAATTGTCATAATTACGTACTATTATATATAAAGTCACAATTTGTCATGTCATGAATTTGTCGTAATTATAACTTATGTCATAGTAATGATTTAGTATCTCATAATTTTATTTCATAATGTCATGGCATGTCATGGCTTTTTTTGTCTTATTTCTTTTTTAATAGTTTTATTAACACAGGTGCAGATGACTGTGTGAAAACAGTTCAAATACAAGAATATAATAGCTCATATTTGCTCTGCTTTGTCATAATTAAGACTCCCATATCTTCCATATGCATGTGTTCTAACCCCACGTGCAATAAAACCATCCTAGTTTTTCTTTCCCCAACACACACTGACACACAAACACATGTTAAAATGATGATAGAGGAGCAGTGTCCTGCTGGTCATTCATCTTGATCTCCCTTCCCCCCTTCTGCATGTTTCTAGCCAGCCAGAGGCATGAGTGATGTCAACCCCTGACCAAAACCCAAACCCCCAAACTGATTTCAGATTAGGGCTCAGCTCAGGTGCAAATCCCCCGACTCAGGTCCAGTTAAAGGTGTGAAAACAAGGCTTGATAAATTCACTCTTTTTGTGGTCATCTTGCAGTGTCCATATAATGTGGATTCTTATATGATGCGCTTTTGACATTTCTGGTCAATTGCAGGTTAAGTAGCATTTTAGTTTTAATTTTAGTTGCTCATACTTTTGTTGACTTATTATGCATAGGTCTTTTTTAAATAGATTTATTATTAAAAATAATAATACAAGTGTTATTTTAATATTAATTATATGCAATTATAAATTTTGTAAATAGTGTAACGACCAAAAATAAGTGCTAAGACTCCCTTGATGTTTTAGGCATTTGTTATTATCGTAAGAGCTTGTGCAACTACAACCCGAATTCCGGAAAAGTTGGGACGTTTTTAAAATTTTAATAAAATGAAAACTAAAGGAATTTCAAATCACATGAGCCAATATTTTATTCACAATAGAACATAGATAACGTAGCAAATGTTTAAACTGAGAAATTTACACTTTTATCCACTTAATTAGCTCATTTAAAATTTAATGCCTGCTACAGGTCTCAAAAAAGTTGGCACGGGGGCAACAAATGGCTAAAAAAGCAAGCAGTTTTGAAAAGATTCAGCTGGAAGAACATCTAGTGATTAATCAAGTTAATTGATATCAGGTCTGTAACATGATTAGCTATAAAAGCTTTGTCTTAGAGAAGCAGAGTCTCTCAGAAGTAAAGATGGGCAGAGGCTCTCCAATCTGTGAAAGACTGCGTAAAAAAATTGTGGAAAACTTTAAAAACAATGTTCCTCAACGTCAAATTGCAAAGGCTTTGCAAATCTCATCATCTACAGTGCATAACATCATCAAAAGATTCAGAGAAACTGGAGAAATCTCTGTGCGTAAGGGACAAGGCCGGAGACCTTTATTGGATGCCCGTGGTCTTCGGGCTCTCAGACGACACTGCATCACTCATCGGCATGATTGTGTCAATGACATTACTAAATGGGTCCAGGAATACTTTCAGAAACCACTGTCGGTAAACACAATCCGCCGTGCCATCAGCAGATGCCAACTAAAGCTCTATCATGCAAAAAGGAAGCCATATGTGAACATGGTCCAGAAGCGCCGTCGTGTCCTGTGGGCCAAGGCTCATTTAAAATGGACTATTTCAAAGTGGAATAGTGTTTTATGGTCAGACGAGTCCAAATTTGACATTCTTGTTGGAAATCACGGACGCCGTGTCCTCCGGGCTAAAGAGGAGGGAGACCTTCCAGCATGTTATCAGCGTTCAGTTCAAAAGCCAGCATCTCTGATGGTATGGGGGTGCATAAGTGCATACGGTATGGGCAGCTTGCATGTTTTGGAAGGCTCTGTGAATGCTGAAAGGTATATAACGGTTTTAGAGCAACATATGCTTCCCTCCAAACAACGTCTATTTCAGGGAAGGCCTTGTTTATTTCAGCAGGACAATGCAAAACCACATACTGCAGCTATAACAACAGCATGGCTTCGTCGTAGAAGAGTCCGGGTGCTAACCTGGCCTGCCTGCAGTCCAGATCTTTCACCTATAGAGAACATTTGGCGCATCATTAAACGAAAAATACGTCAAAGACGACCACGAACTCCTCAGCAGCTGGAAATCTATATAAGGCAAGAATGGGACCAAATTCCAACAGCAAAACTCCAGCAACTCAAAGCCTCAATGCCCAGACGTCTTCAAACTGTTTTGAAAAGAAAAGGAGATGCTACACCATGGTAAACATGCCCCGTCCCAACTATTTTGAGACCTGTAGCAGAAATCAAAATTGAAATGAGCTCATTTTGTGCATAAAATTGTAAACTTTCTCAGTTTAAACATTTGCTATGTTATCTATGTTCTATTGTGAATAAAATTTTGGCTCATGTGATTTGAAAGTCTTTTAGTTTTCATTTTATTAAAATTTAAAAAACGTCCTAACTTTTCCGGAATTCGGGTTGTAATTCTTCTGCCCTGGAAAAAAATTAATAAAATGGGAAAACTTCTGGAACTTTTCCCAAAACTCCCCCCACACACAAGTGCACAGACTTGTTCTTCTGAAGAATACTACCCCTTAAAGCCCCCATTTAAAAGAACACATAACACTGGAACAAAACAAACATGCACTTAAAACACACCTGAACAGAACATAATACACTTTTCAGACTTGCTACACTAGTATACAATATTTTCAAAAATTATATATATTATATTAGGGGTGTAATGGTACGTGTATTCGTACCGGACCTTTTCGGTACAGGGCTTTCGGTACGGTGCACGTGTGTATCGAATGACCGAATGCAATATTTTGTGTGCGGAACATAGATACATTTTCGTGTTTCCAAACGAACATATTAAGTGGCGGAAGTCTCCGCGTTCAGCGCAAATCCCGCCCTGCAGCTGATTCTAAGGCCGGTGACACACTGGCTGCGTGGCGTGAGCGTGGCGTTTCTGCTGTGTGTCAGGAGCGTGGCGGCTGCTTCGGGTTTTCTGTGTCTTTACACACCAGTATCGTGCCTGACGCGGCGCTGGCGCGCTGCTGCTACTGTAGGTGACATAGAAGGAGGCCGCTGACAGACCAGGATCTTATCTTCACGACAACAATGTCTATACTTCATGTTGAGCATAAATATAAAGCCTACTGATAAAGGACACCGTCAACAGTATTGACGGCAAAATAGACTATGTTTGACAGGTGCAATATGCCAGTGTGTCACCGGCCTAAGGTTTTCAAAAGGCATCACGCGAGTGTGAACATCACTACAACTAGGAAAAAAAGGATTGTAATTTAAATGCAGCTCCTGTCGGCATTTAAACAGACCTTTGCTCTTAATTCCGATCGTTCCAACGCAATAACGAAATCTTAGCAGCTCTAAAAACTGAAACTTTTGATGCTGCACTTTACACTTTGGAAAAGTTATATATATATATATATTTAATATGAGCAGGCCTACAAGCTGGGATTGGTAATGCTGCACTGTAAGCATAGTTATTTATTTATATTTTGCATTATATTTTATTATATGATATTGGTTTGAGACTGAGAGTATTTTATTTAGTGGAGAACTTTGCAGCAGTATTTTATTTCTTATTCTTTTTTTATTTTATATATATTTTATTAAAAAGTAAACAAATTGTTAAAAAAAAGTTTATAGTAATAAACAACCTGCAGTTTAATATTTGAATTTCTTTCCCTTACTGTACCGAAAATGACCCGAACCGTGATTTTAAAACCGAGGTACGTACCGAACCGTGATTTTTGCGTACCTTTACACCCCTAATATATACATATATATATATATGTGTGTGTGTGTGTGTGTAATTTTGTTGTGTTGTTTTTGTTTATTTGTTTTATCGTTTTCATTAGTTAAATATTACTATTTAGGTTTAATTTATTTTTAGTTTCGTTTTTGCTTTAGTTCATTTCTAGATTTTATTCATTTCATTTTAGAGCTTTCATTTTCATTTAGTTTAGGTTTTTCATCTAATATTTATGTTTTACTTCATTTCAATTAAGAAAAATGTGTTTAACAAAAATTGTTTTAGTTTTAGCTAACAATAATAACCCTGATCAGCATAACAATTTGCTTGCCTCCTTATGACGCATTCAGAGCTGTGCTTTAAAATAGGATAAATTTAAACAAAATGGCATTTTGAGGCTTGCTATTCAAAAATTACTCACTAACATTGATCAATGGCAGAGTATTCAAGCTTGTTTGAATAATCTAGAAATATACTCCAAAGGGCTTCAACCATTTAAAGTCTCCATTTAAATGTGTTTCATGATCCTGTGTTTAAATGTTTCACCAACAGAACCTAAAAAAAGAAAACCGTATTATTTCAGCTTTTGGATGAAGCTAGAACTCAGTTTTGCACGGGACATCTTAAAGAAACCCAGAATAACAGAAATAATTACAACATCTACAGTTGTTTTGGAAAGCTTGAGAGTTGAATTTCATGTTGAGTGATGATGCAATATATTATTCAGCCATTACTCATTTAGATTTGTTTTCTGTTTGTCATATTGGCAGATGGCTGTGCATTATTTTAGATTACATTAATTGGTCTAATATGTACAGCTCTTTTTTACTGGTATTCTTGAGTCTAACTTATGTAGAGCTGTTTGAATCTTTTGCACCAACACTATGTATAGATTTGTAGCTAGACCTAGTTATTTGAATTATGCAAGCTGATAGAAGTACGGACGGTTGAACTGAATATCATTCAAGTCCAGCCATCATTTGGAAAATGAAATAGGATGGGACAAAGAAAGCCAAAAGGCTATTTAAAGTGCAATAATTAATTTTCTCTCTCTCTTAATCCATCTCTCAAGGGGAGTGGGCCTGCCTTCACATACCTAAGGCTACCAATCTGTTTCCTTTCTCCCCTCATGTTTTAAAGCAATCCAAAAAACAGCGAGGACATGACGCTTTTTGTTCCAACTGATTTCGACGCATGGTTGAATTATGAGACATGTTCCAAGTTACTAGTTTGTGTTGTGAAAATATAAATCTGTTTTTTTTTTTGGAACAGCTTTTACAATTGGACATCAGATCTAAATGCTTATGTAAGTGTTGATGTGGCGGCCTAACGTTTTGAAGTCAATAAACCCTGATGATCCCAGTGTTATTAGTACTCAGTTTCCACAAGGGTACTCGCATAATTTACACATCATGCTGTGAATTACTCCAGTATCAAATTTTTGCCTAAACACCAAATGGTTTATCCATACAAATATAATCAAAATAACCCAATTTTTTTTTTTAACAGGATTTTGTTGTCAAGTGGATCTCACTTACATTTACATTTATCTGACGCTTTTATCCAAAGCGACTAACATTTGCTATATATGTCAGAGGTCGCACACCTCTGGAGCAACTAGGGATTAAGTGTCTTGCTCAGGGACACACTGGTGTCTCACAGTGGATTCGAACCCGGGTCTCTCACACCTAAGGCATGTGTCTTATCCATTTACATTTCATTACATTTATTCATTTAGCAGACGCTTTTAACCAAAGCGACTTACAGATGAGGACAGTGGAAGCAATCAAAAACAACAAAAAGAGCAATGATATATAAGTGCTATAACAAGTCTCAGTTAGGTTAACACAGTACACGTAGCATGGGATTTTAAATAATATAATAAATAAAAAGAAAATGGAGAGAATAAAAAAAAGAATAGAGCAAGCTAGTGTTAGAGGTCTTTACACACACACACACACACAAACATAAAATTGCATAATAAATTAAAAGAAAATAGAATACAAAAAGATTACAAAGGTAGTTCGATTTTTTTTTTTTAAAGAATAGAATTAGAATAGTGAGTGTTAAAGTTAGAGGGTCAAATAAAGATGGAGGAGATTCTTGAAGATGACTAAGGACTCAGCTGCTCGGATTGAGTTGGGGAAGTCATTCCACCAGGAGGAAACATTTCATTTAAAAGTCCGTAAAAGTGACTTTGGGCTTCTTTGGGATGGCACAATCAAGCGACGTTCACTTGCAGAACGCAAGCTTCTAGAGGGCACATAGGTCATAAGTAACAAATTTAGAGGGCACTTCTAAGGGAGAATAATCGAGGGCCACGCTGCTATATAGTTTCAAACTGAATTTGTAATAATAATAAAAAAGGCGAATTATGTAATAAACTTAAACCACAACGTTAAGTCTTTTAAATCACTGAAAGTGGATGGTGAAATCTTCTAAAGGAATAGGGCATAGGGTCAATAACTCTGAATAGAACATAGCCCAGGTGCGGCGCAATCAATGACGTTGACACTACAAACTAACGACGAACTATGCTTCTAACCACAGGTGGAGAGCTGTAGTTCCAACGACACAAGTTTGCGATGCAGTTTGCGAATGTTCATTTGAACTATGGTTTCGGGAAACACCGAATCGTTGAACTACGTTGGTAACGACGGAACTTGCGACCATAGTTGGCTAACGATGCTTTTGGGAAACGCACCCCAGAAGACTGAGAACATATTTAAATGCTAGGATTCAAAATTTAACAAAACAAACAGAATGGCATGTATACAGAGACCATGTCAGATAACAACAAACTTCAGTGGTTCTTGCATTTCATGTGACTTACGGAGGGACAAAAGTTAGTGATATTCAGCATCGTGTTAGTTCAGTGAGACCACGTTATTCACGCTTGCATCAGCCGAAAGTCAGCTGTTCCTGACGTGTACCAATCCAGTGTTGACACCTATCACATGTGGTCTATTTAAATTCCCATTCTTCAGCATCTCTTCCATCGCATCACTGCTTGCAATTAACTCCCTCCTCCAACCCCAGCTCCACCAACTGAACCTGTAATCCGATCTAACTTTGTTCCTTCTTTACAGTCTCTTCATTGCAAGCAGTCTCTATCACATTTTGTTTATAATTCATGTAATTGTGAATTGTAATTATGTATGCATATAATGGTTCTGTTCTGTACCCCAGGGGGGTTTGTCTTGCTGCTCTCCCCGCTCTGTCCAAGCATGGCTGCATGAACATAACCATACCGCCAATACTAACTGTATGCAATATTATTGTCATAAATATACTTGACGGAAGTGGTTCTGATTGAACTAATAGATTGTTACTAACTACAATTTTCATCATGCAATTTGTAATCAGTAAAGGACTACAAATTGCAAGTAATCTACCCAGCACTGTATATAAAGTCTGTAAAATAGGGCCAAGTATACTGTTAATATGAATTTTCCCTATTGATTTTTTCACAGGTTTGTTTTTTTTTTTTTGGGGGGATTTAAAGGAAATGTCTTGAAAGGTAGTGAGTCATAAGAAGCATCATCTGAAAGTGTATGGGTCTGTTGGTGTGGGTTTATGTATGCAAAGAGTGAGAGTGACTGACTAAATGGCATTTTTATGGATTTTGTTGTTTTTGTTGTTAAATCATGCAGTCAGTACCTGCATAAAGAAATATTCAACTCTTTTGACTGACTCAAATGACTGAACCTGAATCTATTTTGCTGTAAATGATTCATCTGGACGGTCAATACCTCAATCCTCAAAGAAGCACCATGGTTCAGCATGACCGCATCAGCGAGGCAGTTGGAAAATTGCTGGGAGGATGAATAATTTCTTCAAAGATATGCTTGTGTGCATGTGCATGAAAATAAGAATGTGCCTCCTGGTGTAAATCCCAATGTTAAACCATTCAAATAGCAAATGCCCTGATTAATAAATAATCTCTTATCTCCTGGGCAACAACGATTTAGTATTTCTCAATGACTGGCATGAGGGTGTTTTTCCCAGTGCATTTAAAATGTCTCACAGAGGTTCCTTACTTCAGTGAACCAACTTTGTGCTTCTTTACTGTAAATTAGAGACATGAAAGTGGTGAAGAAATGGCTTTCTTAGGGCTGACATATTTCTCTTTAGGAGTCAAACAATGCACTGGATGGTATGTGGTCAGAGGGAATTGAACCTTCGCATCATCAAAAGCCCTTTATACATCAGCTATTTTATCTGACGTGGATTAATTATACAGTGTGGAAATTTAGCACTGCTGCAGCTGAAATTCTCCATGGAAAAAGGCTGAAATTTGATTCTGACATCAAGGACTGGCCATATGAGAAATGCCTCACTGTGTTATAGTGCTATAAATGTGTTTTACAGTAAGGATTTGCTCTAAGCAAACATGAACATGTTGCATTAGTCATTAAAACGGAATGGAAAATGCATAAAGTTTCTTCATACTGATTCATCTGGTCGTTCCATTGGCTACAGTGTATGAGGACCCATTTTATCTATTATCAAAGTGAAAATTATATATAATATTGATTTCGGAGCTCTGTGTAGAAGCCTAGATATCAGATCAATAAATTCACCCTATTTCTCTGGTTATAGATATGTGTAACCTCAATGGTAAGATACTGAAAGCACCCGCAATGTTTTAAAGTCAGCATGAAAGGAAAATTCTCTATATTCTAGCCAATACAATTTATGTATTTATTTTCACTGCTCTGTGCTGTCAAACAATAAATCACGATTAATCGCATCCAAAATAAAAGTTTTTGTTAACATAACATATATGAGTGTGTACCAACACATGGATGTATATATTTAACAAAAGCATGTTATATTTATATATTAAATATATTTATATATAAAAGGAAATAATAAATAAATAAATGTACATACATGTACATATTTTCAAAATATATACTGTTTGTGTGTGTATTTATATATACATAATAAATACACACAGTACACACACATTTATTATGTTAACAAAAACTTTTATTTTGAATGCAATTAATTGCGATTAATTGTTTGACTGCACTAGTATTTACTGTATTAAACACCGGGTAATATATACATTCTTGCTAGTTTTTCACAGTTAACTACCAACTGTATTGTTGTCCACTTTTCACTCAATTTCCAGTGGATAAATTGAATTGAATTGTTCTACCTGGTTTTCCTCATTGAATATTCTGTTACATATGGAAATACATCACATTAAAGAAACAAAATGGGTTGCAGGTGTTGTTTCATGTTGACTTCAGCTGAATTTAGTTTCTGCTCAGATGCTGTTTACCTGGACCACTCATTGACTTTTTGGATGCAGTTTTGAAAACACTCAGCATTATGCATCTGCTCTTACAAGAAGTGCATTGAACGACAAGCGTGTTCCCAGTAAACAGCATCCATCCCGTCCTCTTCCACTGGAATCCCTGCCAAGGAGGTGTCGGGAACGACTGGCAGCACACACACACAAAGGATGCCAACTAGCATTTTCTCAGCATCATTGTTTAATTCGATGACAGCTCATTTAAAAAACAATAAATCTTAGAGGCTTTGGGGCGCGAGGACACAAAAGAAGAGGTTATAATGTATTATGGAGCGTTTATATGTGTGTGTTCATTCATTTGTCTATGTATAGGCCTGTATGTGTTTGTCTGAAAGTGTGAGTGTATAAAGCTGAGGTCAGCGAATTGAGGTTTATCAAGGTCATTTGCGGTAATGAGGTTAAGTGGCAGAGGTGTGAGGTTAATTTACTGGTCAATCAATGTTAAAAGTCAAGAGGCACTTTGATGGATCTTGGATTTACATCCACTTTTAACACTATAGCAGAGGCGTGTGACTATGTGTCCAAAATTAACAAATATTGTCTGAGCACCTTTTCACCTTATAATGGCTACTATCTGATATGCACATTTCTAAGGTGTCTAAATGATTAATATGATCAAAAAATTGCTGAAAATCCAGTTGTACACAACGTACTACAAAGCTTTGATAATAAAACTAAGCATTTGAAAACTGTATTATTGGTATGTAAAGAGTTATAACTTGTATTTTTTTATACATTTTATGTACGTTTTATGAAATATTGTTATAAAGATCTTATTGGTTTACATTACAAGCTGTCAGAAATTTACTTTATAGCCGTATTGATATCAGAAACTTCATCAAATTGCATAGTTTTGCTCAGTTTGGGCCTCTGAATAAAACAGAGGTATTTTTTTCTTTTCAATATGAGTTCTAAATTCTCACTGTATCATACTATAACATTTGCTTTGTTTATTTTATTTTTTATTTTTTTAGATATTTAGGTATTTTAGATGTTATACAGGTTCAATAAACTGTTACATTAAAAAAAATTATCATACTGTTGACTTTTACATCATATGTCAGTCTACATATCCGCCTTTCTGTCACATTGTTATGACTGTAGAGAGTTTTATTTTTATTTATTTTTTTAATGATTATGTTAAAGTTTAGTGAGTTCAGACTGGTTTCATTTATTTAATTGCAAAATTCTGAACTGTGACATCTGTAGTATAACACAAATTTCCCATTAAAAATGAAAACTGATGGAGGGACATTTATTCCTGCTGTGAATTTTAAAAGCCTAACTCTGTTTGACAGACAACTACAGAGTCTTTGTGAGGATTTGAGTTTAGATCCCTGTTTATTTGCACTGACGTGCTCAGAAGCTGCGATCTGTCGGATATCTCCTGGCTAACACGTACATGTTTATGAAAAAGCCTCAGTCGAGTCCAGTTGTCAGACATTCTCCCTTCAGCGTAACTGTGGTCAGATGTGTCATGTAGAACAGTTTTTATCTTCGTCAGCCTGTTCAACTGAATTAAAATATGATGTTTAAAACAGTCAAAAAAAATTGCATTATAGGTATACTCGCATAAAAATGCACACAATTTGCATGTGAAAAACTATAAAGTGTATTTACTGTTGTATAAACACTAAAAGAACATACATTTTTGTACTTCAGTTTGTTTAAAAGCTCTAAAACATTCTGTTTGTACTCAAATTGATTGTCTTATATTTTACATTTTAATAAACTAGAAAGTCATTGAAACATTCATGAATTAAATATGTATTTATGTATGATTTATTATTATTATTTGTTTTTAATCCAGCAAGGGTGAAGTGAATCAAACGAAACTGACAGTAAAAGCATTTACATTGTTTCAAAAGATTTATATTTCAATCAATATGCTGTTCTTTTGAACTTTATATTCATAAAAGAATCCTGAAAAATAAAGTATCATAGTTAATAATAAAATCGTTTCCATCCCAAACTTTTGATATATTTTACAAAACCCCAATCAATGTCCATAAATGCATCTTTGCAAAATATTAATAGTATCATGACTTGCACAGACCTAACAATATGCAAAAGCTGAATGGGAAAATAGTAAATTTTAAGTTCATTCTGTCAACTCAAACCTGTTTAACCTCACTGTAAGTAAACCAGTATTTAATTTCACATTTAAATAAAATTTAATTGCACTTAGCATACTATAGCTGGCAATTTCAGAAGACGAGGGTATTTGATGAAACCTGTTCATGTTGGCATCTATGTTGCATTGCTGTCCTGTGATTCATTTCTGGGTCACGATCAGAAGTTGGGAAGCACTAATATGAATGAGGAGTGAAGTCGCTGGAGTGTCGGGGATCTGGAGAATCACTCAAGACACAAGCTGACTTCATCATCCACAGTTCTGGCTTTGCAGTCCGTTTGATTTTATTGTTTGCTGCTGGCTGAGGAAAGAGCCAAAGATGAATTTGTGCTGACGTGTCTGTAGTTTTTCAGCAAACCCATTATATCTCATTAGGTAAATGAACAATAAGCTAAAAAGAACAATGCAATGACACAATAACAGATTGGAAATGTTTGCAAATGCATATGACCAGCTGATTTTTGTATAATATGTTAACCTTCAGTTCTACAGTGAATGAAATATGTAATGCAATTTGTTCTGCTGGTTTGAGAGCATGTTGTCCTCTGCCGCACTGGATTATTTATTTTTAGAGTTTTAATTCCCAGTGTTCACTTTCTGAGGCCAAACCTTTTTGTATAAATTATATTTAACCTTTGTATAGACCGTTTTGTTTTTGTTTTACTCTGAAAGTCCTCCTTTTTTATCAAGCCCATAATCTCCGGGGCGAACCAGGGTTTATCACTGTTATATTTAAAAATTTTGGTGATTTGATGATTTTGTAACAGGAGATGCTGAAGTGATGTAGCCATGTCTACATATTTGATTTGGCTGTTTGCATCCTTAAATATATTTCAGCAAGAATACAAGCCGTGCTTGAGCTTCTCAAAGACACAGTCCTCCTCTTCACTCAACATTTAAGAGGCTTGACAGATTTAGCTTTCCCCTGAATCAGTGGATTAGGTTGACCATTACATGATCAGAGTTTCTGAATTGTGAGTATTGTGGCGTTAAATGTCCTTTATGATATAGCAGTATATTTTCCACTGTCCTGTCAGGAATTTAATTCGTTTATATTTATGCTTGGACTTGAGTTGGTGTGGTCAAAATCTCTTTAAGGGTACATTTACACAACAATGATGTACTAAAAACAGATATGTTTTTGTTGGCGATGTCACTTTGTAAACATAATATGCATGCGTGTATCACTGTTTTCTACGGAGCCCCGCACATGACATGCAAGAAAAAAATATTAGGCTAATTCGTGTGCAAGATTTACTAATTCGTTCCCTCAATGTACTAAAACATGCACACGATTACTATTGTGTTCCCTTGATTTACTATTTAGTTCACCCGATTTATAAATGGTGCGCACGATTTACTAATTTGTGCGCACGATTCAGCAAATCGAGGGAACGCAATAGTAATTGTGTGCATGTTTTAGTACAATGAGGGAACGAATTAGTAAATCGTGCGCACAATTTATTATTTTTTTCTTGCATGTCATGTGCGGGACTCCGTAGTTTTCACAAATACACGTTTTCGTAGTTTTTATGGAGTCGATGGTGGTATCATTTTACAAAACTTGCACTCTGAACCTATTTTCAGTGGTTTGCACTTTCAGGCCCCCAATACGTTGTTGCCGTGTATATAAATGTCCAAAATGCAAAAAATAAAAAAATTACAAATAAATAAATAAAAAATGTTTTCCATTTTTGTGTAAAACGCCCCCTAAACTACTGCAAACAAAAATCTGTAACACTTTATTCTAAGGTGTCCTTGCTACATGTTACATGTACTTACTATCACAATAACAATTAATTATGCATAATTATATGCAAGTAACCCTAAACCTATCCGTAACCCTAACCCTAACCATGTAGTTCAAGCAAAGTGATTTACTAAGGTAATCAGTTTACTGGTAATTGTGCCATTATTTAATGTCCCAGAAAAGCATGTCATAAACAATTTTGTTCTTGGTAAATTGCGCTGGTCATTATGGAAATGATAAGTCTGTGTCGGTGACCTTTAATTTGCACATTGTCAGTAGATCATCTGCAAAACTTTCCACCCCAAATGGGACTTTTCTTTTATGGGATTGCAGTCTCATGCTAATTTGTAAATCCAGCCCTTGATATCTTGTCATTTTGCTTCTCATGTAAATGTATCTTGATATAAGAACATTGAAATACTTTTTTTCTGTAAAACGACAACAACAGTGAGTAAGAACTTCCCTTTTTTTGAAGTTGTACGGCTGGAGAGTCAACAGTGGTTATTAGTTCAGTTAGCAGGTAAAACAGTAGCAGATTTACTGGAGAGTCTTCTATTTCTGACTCAGTGTGGTATCTAATTTTCAGCAATGTTTCATGAGTTTTTGTGCCACCAGTTTATTGACTCTGTTTTCTGAGTCAGCCCTTCATGTACTTGCTAGGTAAGCCTCTTTGAAAAGAAGTAGGAACACTTTGTTAAAATATACATCCCATCTTATTAGAGACGCTCTTTGCTGAATCAGGAGTGTCAAGGGCCCAAACAATCTCAGGAGCTTTACTTTCTAATTATAATAGAAATAAACAGCTGAAAAAAAAATTCTCAAAATGACTCACAAGGTTGCTGAACTTTATGAATACTCCTTCTGTGAGAATTGTGTGCATTAGAAACAGATCTCTTCAGCTGTTTGCAGTTTTGAGGCCTGGTGTTAGATTGAACTCAATCAAAAGTTTAAACCATGTGTTCTGTGTGGGGTCTAAGAACTGTGGTAAATGGGTGCCGTCAGAATGAGAGTCCAAACAGTTGATGAAAACATCACAATAATCCACAAGTAATCCACTCCAGTCCATCAGTTAATGTCTTGAGAAGAGAAAAGCTGTGTGTTTGTAAAAAAAAAAAAATCCATCAAGGCGTTTTTTTTACTTTAAACCATTTCTTCCAGCTAAGTATGAGTGCTCTAATCAAAATATTACTTTCTGCAGTGGAAAAGTCCATCTTCTGTTTTTCACTCTCATCAAAATCCACCAAACATATTTGTTTAGAATTGTTTTGGATTGTGTTTGCTTGTAAATCGTGCTTGATCTGTGCAGATTTCGCTCCTGATTCAAACGAGACAACTTTTCTCTTTTAGCTGGAAGCAATGATTTGAGGTTTTTTTTTTTTTTTTAAAGCCTTAATCATATATTTGTTTCTTACATACATGCAGCTTTTTTTCTTCACAAGATGTTAACTGATGGAGTGGAGGGATGTGGATTACTTGTGGATAATTGTGATGTTTTCATCAGCTGTTTGGACTTCTGACGGCACCCATTCACTGCAGAGCATCCACTTTGATGCAATGCTACATTTCTCCAAATCTGATGAAGAAACAAACTCATCTACACCTGAGGGTCTCCAGTGAAATAGTTGTCCCATCTGAATCAGGAAAGAAATATGCACAGATCAAGCTCCATTTTTTACATATGAAAACAGATTTTGAGGTAGGAGGACAACAAAGGATTGACTTTTTCACTGTAGGAAGCCAGAAGTGACATTTACAAGTTGATGATAAAAAAGGTGGATTTGTTTCTTACAAACGTGCACCTTCTCACTTTACAAGATGTTAATTGAGAGAAATGTAAGGGAACTTAAGAGATGACCTAATATTACATTACAATACTAATATTTTCAAATAACATTTATAATACTATAAAAGTAATAATAATTGTATACACACATTATTGGGGTCTTTGGGACCCCAACCAGTAATCTCATGAGAGCGTGGTTTAACAACTTGCAACACTGGCAATGATTCTACTAAATAAAGCCAGTATTGCTTTTAACAACCCAGAACAGCCGTTATAAAGCCGGGCAAAAACAAAGACTTTCTAAATTGTTGTTGACAGAGAAATGAACAGTGCCACATCTAGTCCTGCAGGACAGACGAACTTTGATTCCTCAAGCGGTTAGCGAGCGGGGCAGCAACATATTCAAAAATAGCCTCTCAGAAGGAAAAGAGAGAGAGCGAGCGAGAGAGATTTTGAAGATATTGTCCTCAAAGGCGAGCTTTAGCTTTGAGTGAGATGGAGGGAGAGAGGTGCTGTCTTTGGTAAAATATGAAAGGCCTGTACACGCTGACAGCCCATGGCTTTTCTCCATAGCGCTAACACCAAGTGACTGGAATGATCCATGGCTGCTTTGTGGAGACTTGTGATATAAATGCTGAGGGCGAGATGTTGAAGATCCGAGTCCCCCACGCTCCACCGTCTCTCTTCTATTTCCAGGCGGAATATTGTTATGTGTTCTCTCTCGTCTCACCATTTCCAGACGGGCGGCAACTCGGCCTCCTGTTCGTCCTTGTGCCTTTTTCAGTTTGAATGGGTGGCCTTGGGGACTTCAGACTCCATTTTAAAATGACCATTTGTAATCAACCATTTGTTTTCTAAGGAGGGAAGGGGTTGAGGGAGGAGGTGAAAAAAAGAGGGAGAAAATAAAGCTCTGCTTGTTTTGCCTTGTTTATATGAGAGGCAGGCAGTGCTGATCACTTAAAGGGATAGTTCACCCAAAAATGGAAATTCTGTCTTCATTTACTCACCCTCCAGACTTTCTTTCTTCTGCAGAACTTATTTTAAGAAATGTCTCGGTGTGTGTGTGTGTGTGTGTGTGTGTGTGTATGTATGTGTGTGTGTGTGTGTGTGTTTCCAATACATGGAAGTCAATGATTACCAAAACAGAACATTCTTCAATGTATTTTCTTGTTCTGCAAGGCAAAAAAAGGCACTTGGAATGACATGAGGGTGACATATGAAATAATTGTCAGGGGAAAAAAAGAAAACAAAGTAATTGAAACAGTATTTTGACTGAAAACTTATGAATCAAATAAATAAATACATCAATAATAATAAAAAAAAATGAATAAACAATAATTGCATATGTGTCTTTCGTTGAGTACTGAGTATTCATATTTACATTTACATTTATTCATCTAGCAGACGCTTTTATCCAAAGCGACTTACAGATGAGGACAGTGGAAGCAATCAAAAACAACAAAAAGAGCAAAGATATATAAGTGCTATAACAAGTCTCAGTTAGGTTAACACAGTACACGTAGCATGGGCTTTTAAATAATATAATAAATAAAACGAAAACAGATAGAATAAAAAAAATAGAGCAAGCTAGTGTTAGAGGTCTTTACACATATATACACACACACACACACACACACACACAAACACAATTGCATAATAAATGAAAAGAAAATAGAATACAAAAAGATTAGAAAGGTAGGTAGTAGGGCTGGGCGATATGGCTGAAAACTGTATCACGATATCAGTGTTTCATATCGGTCGATATCGATAATTATTGATATTTTTTATTACCCATTTAAAATAAGGACCAGGAGAAAAATGTTACATTTAAACATTTTTATTTTAAACTTAACCTTCCTCTGATCATAATCCCCTCAGTTCTTAAGACAATAAAATGTCAACACAACCATGTAAAACTCAAATAATTAAAATGTAAACATAAGTCTAAAGTCACAATGAACACTTTACAATTATCTTAACATTTAAGGTGCAAAATGAAAGAAAATGTAAGAAATGCTTAAAGTGTAATAAAATAGTGCAAAGTGTTAAATATAAACAGAGAAACCTGAGAATTTAGTGCAAGTTTAGTGCTAGGAGGTTCACTAGCTGTTCACCTTCTGGTGAATAAAGTGTTTTAAAATATGTGCAGTGTTTTGTAAACAAATAAAACTGAGGTAGACTGAGGTACATCTGTAACATAAAAAACAAACCTACAGTACAGTAACACTGTTTGAAATATAAAACCTGCAAAAATATGAAAAAGTAACTCTTCAAGCTATTCTTACTCTAATCATCATACTTGAAGTTGAACTATTCAAGTATATTTTCAGTCCAGGTTTTGTGCTAGGAACACCAGCTGGTTGACCTTCTCTGGGTCTAAAGCTGCCCTGGTGCATGTAACAATATTACCCCCAGTACTAAAAATTCTTTCTGAGGGGGTGCTGGTGGCTGGAATGCACAAGTACTTTTTCGCCAGCTGAGACAATCTGGGGAAGTTGTGTTCATGTAGCCTCCACCAGTCCAGAGGGTTAGACTCACTGTCTGCATCAGGGCACATCAGGTACCTTTCCAGCTCGCTCTCCACTTTTTGTTTTTCAGTGAGGGGCAAAGCATCATCTTGGCACTGTTTTTTGAAAAAGCTCCCCAATGACTTGCGTTGCTTCTTCACGCCCAGTGGCAGAGGTGGTCCACTTGCAGCTCCTCCTTCTGCACCTTGGTCTGCTGCTCCTTCAGAAGGCCCTGCCTGTGATTGGCCCTGGTCTTCATCCATGATCTCAGACACGGCTCTCATTTGAATGGCCCCTACCTTCTCTGGTCTGATGTATTGGCCTTTAAATCTAGGGTCTACGAAGGTAGCCATGTCAAGAAGATCATCTGTGTCAGGGTCAGCATATTTCTCGTCGAGATAAGTCATTATCTTTGTCTTCAGCTCTTTTGTGAGCTGAGTGTCCCCCTCATTAACTTTCAGCAAACTGGAGCGGAAAAAGTGGAGCACAGGCTTCACGTACGAGACCGTCACATATGACTCCCCAGAAAGGGAGTCTGTGAACTCCAGGAGAGGAGTTAAGGCCGCATGCATGTTGTTTTTGTCAGAAGACAGAACTTCAGTGATGGTATTTGTTGCTCTAGGACCCTTGCCACCATCTTTTGTCTTGAGCCCCACCTGGTTAGTGACTCTGTGACCAGCTGGTGTGTGGGAAGATGGAGACGTTCCTGTGCTTTAAAGAGCGCACTCTTTTTCTTCCACGAGTAAGAAAAAGCAGATACCACTTTCTTGCACACACCTACAGCCCTCTCCACTCTTTTATCTTTTCCTGCAGCACCTGCAGAAAAACAATGCCAGTGTAAATAACTGATAATAGATCACACACACACACAGAGAGAGAAACACAGAAACACACACACACACAGAGAGAAACACAGAAACACACACACACACACAGAGAAAAACACAGAAACACACACAGAGAAACACAGAAACACACACACACACACACACAGAAACACACGCACACACAGAGAAACACACACACACACACACACACACACACACACACAGAAACACACGCACACTGTCATGTCAGTGTGTAAAGCTGTTTCCATAAATCATAATAATATAATTATAATATATAATCTCAATTATTAGCTAATAAAATTACCCAAGGAACCAACATTGATGACGAGCATTAAAATGACAAAGCTACTCACCAATAGCAGAGTGCAAACGATGGCCAAAACACTGCAGCCGTGTCCAGTTGTTCAGTGAAGTCGCCTTCACTACATTTGCCCCGCTGTCTGTGGTGATGCACACCATTTTGTCTTCAATCAGACTCCAGGACAACAGTGCCTCCTTCAAGCCTTCTGCTATCACTTCTCCTGTGTGATCTTCGGGGAAATATGCAGTCTCAAGACATCTGGTTTTCAAACCCCATTCATTGTCGATGAAGTGAATGGTCAAGCTAATGTATGGCTCAGAAGTACGGCTTGACCACAGGTCAGAGGTTGTTGCAAAGTACTTGGCTGACAATATTTCTTGCTGCACAGATTCTTTGCATATTACATACAGCTTAGGAATGGCAGTCTTAGAAAAGTACTTTCGGCCAGGAATAACATAGCGTGGGTCAAGCACGTGTATGAGCTTTTTATAACCTGGCTTCTCGACAGTGCTAAGCGGAAGCATGTCTTTGGCTATATGATATGCCACTGCCTCCGTTATATCTTTGTACCGTTTAGATTCTTTGTCATAAGGCACTGAGGAGTACCTCTCCATGGTGGTCTGCTGCTTGTGCGGTGTTGCAGCCGCAGATGTTGTTGGTTGAATACGGCTGTGCTCCAAAGGATGAGCGCGGCTAAGGTGGTAAAACAAGTTTGTGGTATTACCAGTCTTGGCAGGTACGACGGTCTTGCATAACCTGCAGACGACATTGGTCTGACTACGGTCAGACTTATAATATCCAAAAAACTGCCATACTGGCGAGCTGACTTTTCCTCTTTTATTTACAATTTCCTCACTCGCTGCGGCACTCATTTTCTGCTTATCAATCGCCGGTTACTGAAGAGACAGAACACGAGACAACGATATGGCGCAACCAAACCTGACACTGTTACATGATTGGCTGTTAGCGTGTCACCCCCTATGTTGCTGGGTTACCAAAAGTGTGAGTGCCTTTGTTAAAGCAACCAAACTTGCTTCGCGTCCTCTGTTTGCTTCCGACGAAGAAAAAAAAATATCGAACGTTTTATCGAACAATTTTTTTTATTGATATCGATCACGTGTCTATCGCAATACATATCGTTATCGTTTTATCGCCCAGCCCTAGTAGGTAGATTTTTTTAAGAATATAATTAGAATAGTGAGTGTTAAAGTTAGAGGGTCAAATAAAGATGGAGGAGATTCTTGAAGATGACTAAGGACTCAGCTGCTCGGATTGAGTTGGGGAGGTCATTCCACCAGGAGGGAACATTTCATTTAAAAGTCCGTAAAATGACTTTGTGCTTCTTTGGGATGGCACAATCAAGTGACGTTCACTTGCAGAACGCAAGCTTCTAGAGGGCACATAGGTCTGAAGTAACAAATTTAGGTAAATGGGTGCAGAGCCATTGGTAGTTTTGTAGGCAAACATTAATGCCTTGAATTTTATGCGAGCAGCTATTGGAAGCTATTGTATATTTGATACATCAGGCATTTATAGCTCATATTGTACGATATAGTGATAAAGTGAAAACTGCTTTTTATTTTGTGGCAACTGTGATACACTATGATGCAAAGTTATGGATATGAATCATTTTATACAGCAAGGACAGATTAAATAAAGGCATTTACATCACAGTTTCCTCAAAAGTATGAAGCAGCACATCTGTTATCAACACTGATAATCAGAAATGTTTCTTGAGCAGCAAATCAGTATATTAGAATGATTTCTGAAGGATCATGTGACACTGAAGACTGGAGTAATGATGCTGAAATGATCACGGCAATAAATTACATTTTACAACATATTTCAATAGAAAATGTTCATTTTAAATTGGAATAATATTTCACATTATTACTGTTTTGTACTGTTTTTTTTTATCAAATAAATGCAGCTTTCGTGATCATATATTAGACAGCAAAAAAATAAATAAATAAATACAATCAAATAAAAACTCCTGAAAGAGCACACGTGAAAAACTGTATAACACTTTATCTGGCGAGTGGGTAGAACATGATGACGACGTGAGTTAGCTGGAAGGTAAGCAATCTTGGATTATAAAGTAGCAGCCGGCAGCAATAGGCAAAAGAGGATGTGAAGGACGAGGACAGAATGTTGATTGCACATTGTCTCCGGGGGATTTTCTCTGCTCCCCAACAGAGGTGACTCATCACTGTACAGTATCCTATCCATCACCATCATTTAGCATATATTAGAATGCTTCACTCCATAAAATCTGCCTGATTGTGTACTCTAACCAGAGTCTGTTTGTCTATCTGTCTGTCTGTCTATCTATCTATCTATCTATCTATCTATCTATCTATCTATCTATCTATCTAGACTAATATACTGTTAATACATTGAAACTTTAAAATAACCTGTAGAAGGTACCTTTTTCGTGGAAGTCGTGGCCTAATGGTTAGAGAGTCGGACTTGCAATTGAAAGGTTGTGAGTTCGAGTCTTGGGCTGGCAGGAATTGTGGGTGGGGGGAGTGCATGTACAGTTCTCTCTCCACCTTCAATACCATGACTTAGGTGCCCTTGAGCAAGGCACCGAACCCCAACTGCTCCCTGGGCGCCGCAGCATAAATGGCTGCCCACTGCTCCGGGTGTGTGTTCACAGTGTGAGTGTGTGTGTGCATTTTGGATGGGTTAAATGCAGAGCATGAATTCTGAGTATGGGTAACCATACTTGGCTGAATGTCACTTCACTTTTTCTTAGAATTGATCAATAGTGTGACAATAGACTCCGAAAAGTAACTAAACCAGCAGCTAAAAACATTGCTGCTACCCATTTTGTAATATGTGTTTCCTACAAAAATTTGTGAAATGGTTTAGGCCCATTTCACCATCGACACCCTTTACATCCAGCATCAAGAATAACAGGCCTGTTCAACATGCGTGATCCTGAGCTTATTGGATCTATAGGGATATTTTTTATTTTTTTTAAAAAATGATCTTAGAACCCTGTAGACTGACTTTTCGCTTGTAGACGGTGTTTGATCTGTCCATATTTCTCTCCTGATTCAGACGACTTTTTTCACTTGAAAAAGCTATATTTTGGATAAAGGACTTGGATTTTGGTCAGAATCATGGATTTGAGGTAAAAAATATATATTTAACACTTTTATTTATTTATTTATTTATTTATTTTTCATAAGACGTTAACTGATGGACCTTAACTGATGGTGTGGATTACTTGTGGATTATTGTAATGTTTTTATCAGCTGTTTTGACTCTCATTCTGACGGCACCCATTCACTGCAGAGCATCCATTGGACATTTTCAGCAACTTTTCATTTTTGCCTGAACTATTCCTTTAAGGGTCAAAGAGAAGCAATGCCGTGATTCATTTGTAAGGTATGAGAGATAACCAATATATTTTACAAAAGCTCACTGATCAGATAGTCCATCACATGTGAGATGCCACGCGCCGTCCTTGCCCAAGTACCAAACAGCAGCAGCTGGCACTCACTCCGCTGGGCATTTTCCACAGCCCCGTCCATCACATTTGTAGATGAGAGGCTGTAATTCACCAGCTATCTATTCTCAAGGTTTAGCCACACAGTCGTACCCTTACTCCTGTCCATCCACCACAGCCCTCAATCCAGGGTGGTATCCATCTCTTATCTGCCATGGCGGGGGGGCAGAACAACCTCTTCCAGCATGGTATCACTCCCAGTGCCCCACTTACAGCCATCAGTCACTGTCTCAGCTGATAGCTCCATGTGTCAGCCGTATGGATGACTGGCGCTTACCTGTACGCACCTGCATGCCAATAGAATCAGAGGAACAGGGACCATCAGTCCCTGACTAAAGCATCTCACATATTCTATGATGGGATGGAAAATCATCTATATTCATTAAAGGGTTAGTTCACACAAAAATGAACATTAGGCTGTGTTTTACTGAAACAGCTTTAAAGATAAAAGACAATTTTTTTTGACAACTCCAACTGGATTCATCTGAAAGAAGAAATTCATGTACACCTAGGATGCCTTGGGGGTGAGTAAAACACAGCCTAATTTTTATTTTTGGGCAAACTAACCCTTTAAGGCTGTGAAGTGTGAGTATACTGCAAAATTGTAATTTTTTCACTCCGTATTTTTTCATTTCTTTGTTTTTCTACTAAATTTGCTGCTTCTTGTCTAAAGCTTTCCAAGAATTATTTTTTTTTTCTGAGATATTATACAAAAAAAGACTGCAGTATCAATTGAGAATATAATCCTGTCATTGTTGGGGCCAGAGAGAGGCCTTTTCAGCCATTCAGATGATGACAGTTCGCAGTGAGTGCCTATTATTCAGGACTAAATGGAACTGAAAATGTACATGCCACACTGAACTGGCTGCTGAAAGTACAGTCCTCATGCCAGCAGAAATGGTGAATCCCTTGTAATTGTACCATTAGTGTTCCCATTCACTTCAGTCCAAACAGGCTGTAGCAGTCAGTTGAATGTCACGACAGTATGGGAGAGTTTACTTTTATTGCTGTCTCCAATACAGCTCTATCTTTTATGCCCCCCCCCAAAAAAAATACAAACATACATAAAGGTAGAAATAAATAAGTGTGCTTGAGAATATTTAATAGAAAAACATCTTCATCTGACATGTTTATCACAAAATACCACTGAACCACCAATAGCTCCTTATGTATTATGTGTAGACAATATTTCTTAATGTCTGTCAAAATATAACAAGTAAAATTGCCCATCAGTGAAAATGATTGAATGTTACAATTAAATGCACTAATTCAGAGTCAAGAAACATTCTGTTTAAAATAGTATTATTTGCCACCCTGACTGGAACATGTGGATTAAAAATGGCTTAATACACTTAAGCTCCAATTCAAATATACCGAACAATGCAATATGAAAAATACTACTCAAACAGTCTACAACATAATTCAGATTCTAATATTTAAATGTTTAATCTCCTACCCCAAAAAAAATTATTTTCTATTTTTAAAGATTTGTGATCTCATATTATGCATTTAGATGATGGAATAATGGCTGTTCCAAGGTGAATAATTTGAACAGAACCATCATTTCAGCAGTCATTTACTCCCCTGGGAGTTCAGTGCTGCGATTACGTTCAGGATCACATCATTATCAGTAGTAATTAAATGTGCAATCCAGTTAATGTAACTTCAGTTTGCATTACATGGCCTTGTGTAAATTAACACGATTGGTTACATTAATATTTCATACACATTGTCATTTTACACCATTAGGGTTTTTTTAATGCCTGTAGGACTCACATAAAGCAATGCAAAACATTTTACCAGCACAAAATGCTGTGCTAAATATAATACCACTTTGGACCACACAGAGGCAGTGTATATCAACAAAACACTGGAACTGAAACCCTGATTCTCTTTGAGTGTAATATTCATCTTTGATAACTCTGGTTATTCTTGGTCAATCAATCTTTTTCCAAGTCACCTTATATATATATATATATATATATATATATATATATATATATATATATATATATATATATATATATATATATATATATATATTGTTTTCCTTATTATGCATTTTTTTCTGTGCACAATTCTGTACAATAATAGATATCCTCAACAGTCAGAGAAAGCCAGAAATCAGATGTTGTCTATGTGCATCCTTTGAATACACAATGCCTGCTTTTTGCACAGATTTAAGAAGTGATCCAATTTCATCCAGCTCAAAAATACAGCTTAACAAAAGTTTAATACACAAAATATAAGAAAACCACATAAGTACATCCTATGACAGAGAAAAACACATACTGTTTTCTTGCTTCATGCTTAAAGATCAAGCAACCTCAGGTAAAGTAATTAAGACCAACTTTAATTAAACAAGATACTTTTTTTTCATAGCGTTATGTGACTCACTCAGTGAGTGTTTTAGAGCAGATAACAGTGTAAAATAACCACTTTTGATCCTGTATACCAAAAATACAACTGTAGCATTTACATTAGGTTATTTTTGCAAGTGTAATATTATGTTGATTTAATGTGTTAGGAATTAAATGCTCTTGGGTTTGGTCTGGGAACGATGCTTGGATATCACAGCAGCATACTCTCTACCCAAGCGATAAATAGTATGCTTAAGGTCAGGTGTAGAGACATCCACATGACACTGTAGCCATGACTCCACTCAAAGTTATCCAGCAGAGACCAGGCAAAATATCCCTTCACATTCACTCTATCTTCACTGATACCTGGAAGACAAACACAGCATGCAGATCATCCTCAGAACAGAGCTCCTATCACATTATAGTTTATTATTTAAAATACTTCAATTCGTCTGGGTCTCAAAGCTACAATAGCTGGATTTTACACTTTCAGTACAGCCACCCTTGTGAAAAAGATATAGCATACTTCGAAAAAGTGTACTTATTACAGCAATAATATACTTTAAAAGAAAAAGTCTGAACTGAATGTAATGTCTTCAGACACATACAGTAATAGCATATTAATTGCAATTAAATGAAAATGTAGTTTTAATGTATATAATTGCTTGACCTTAAGAGTGATCTTTATGTGTCATTTTAGAATTGACTGTTTTCTTTGAAATATAGTTACTACTGAACATACCTTAATGTCATTTATACTAAAACTTGTGTGTCATGCATTGAAACATATTTGTAATTGCACATTTGCAATGTAGTCAACATATCAAAATAATTGTCCTTTCTTAAAACACAACAACTTTCATAACATTAAAAGAAGGTTTAAATGCTCTTTAAAGTAAAACTTTTAAGTTGACATTACAAAGTGTGCTTTTAAAAGTGTGTTAAGAAAGTCATGAATATGTTCTATATGAGAGTTTTGTCACATTCGGAAACACAGGAGACGAGAGATCCAAGTGCAGTGTGAGATTTATTGGGTAATCCAAAATCAGAGTCAAAACAAGCCGGGGTCATAACCAAAGTCGTGGCCTGGTGGTTAGAGAGTCGGACTCCCAATCAAAAGGTTGTGGGTTCGAGTCCCGGGCCGGCAGGAATTGTGGGTGGGGGGAGTGCATGTACAGTTCTCTCTCCACCCTCAATACCACGACTTAGGTGCCCTTGAGCAAGGCACCGAACCCCCAACTGCTCCCCGGGCGCCGCAGCATAAATGGCTGACCACTGCTCCGGGTGTGTGCTCACAGTGTGTGTGTGTGTGTTCACTGCTCTGTGTGTGTGCATTTCGGATGGGTTAAATGCAGAGCACAAATTCTGAGTATGGGTCACCATACTTGGCTGAATGTCACTTCACTTCACTTCACTTCAAACATCAGTCCAAAACAGAAACAAACAAACAGGAACTCGAAAACTGGGAACGCGAGGAAAACCATGTGACAGAAAGTAAGGACTCCATGCAGACAAACAGAAAAAGACCGGTTAATATAGGGAGGGCAATGACTATCAAGTGAATACACCTGAGTGCAATTAACAGGGGTGCAATTACTGTGATGAAGGGACAAGGCTATGTGGGAATTGTAGTGCCTATGGGGAAGTGAGACCACTAGTGGAGACTCAGGGAAACAGAGACCAGACAGCGTGACAAGTTTAATGTTTAGTGTTTGATCTTTTATGAGTACTCTCTTTGTGACTTATTTAAATGTATTAATATTATATTATCTGCAAATATATATATATATATATATATATATATATATAGACGGTTTCAACGGCCACAACATAAACAAACGTTACTGCGCATGCACGCTTTTTTGGACCTAACTTAACTTCCGGTAGACTTCCAAATAGAATCAATAACAACAGCCAAGTCCCTCTAGAGTAGATATTTTTTGATAACAAACAAAATATGTTTGCCGCGTGGATCAGGCGGACTTAATGAAAATGCAAATTCATTCTTTGGCAGCAGGAGATGTTTTAAAGCATAGACATAAAGCGCGAGAAATAGAGGTTTCCCCAGTAACAGCTGTAAACAAAGCAGAGCTGGTACACTCACACGCTGCTTTATCAGGCATATAACACGCAAGTCTTCCTTCAGAAATACAGCGATATAAAAACACCTGTGCCTCGTTTTGATATTTAAACATATAAATGTAAGGAATTATTATTATTAAACGTGCAGTACGTAACGTTACTAATGTTTATTCAGCGAAGCCTTTTTGAAAATCGATCAGTTTTAAAATTGTGGCGAGTCTCCAAAAATAAATAAATGTATGGGAAACACATCCCGCAGCACAACCACCTGACCCCAACTTCAGTCTACTCATCACCTTGACTTTAACTGCGTTTGTAGAAGGCACTGCAGCCAGACCGATATACACAACACAGACCGGAAGTTAACTTAGGTCCAGGCACGTGCGCCCGATGAAACCGTCTATATATAAATACTTTTATGATTTTAAGTACACTCCAAGTGCGCATTCAGTAAACTTGATAAGCACACAATGGCATTACAGTCTAACTGTGTAAAATGAACTTTGCACTCTGTTTTTTATAACTTACTGAGCAGTGTTTATATGACAGTACCTTTACCAACTTCCTGCAGAGTGTCCTGATAGAACTGGGAATGGTCGGCATCTTCTATCTAAACCGGCTGTATCTGGGAAAAGCCATTTTCTTTGATATAAATGGGTAGACTGGTGTATCAGTGTCCTAAAGAAACAAGCAAATGTATATGATTTTGTTAATATGTCTATATATATATATATATAACTATATAATAAATATACACCCAATTAAATATAAAGTGTATATTAGGGGTCGACAGATTATCGGCGCCTAATTTAAGCTTTTTTACGGTTATCGGTATCGGTGATTTCCAAAACCGATTTGCCGATTAAATTATTTAAAAACATTTAAAGAAAGTTTTTGTCAGAGCCCTAGTTATTCTTAATTTTGACATTAATTTAAATTTTTACATCAGACATATATATTGGTTCAAAATATCAGTTATCGGTCTACTTGATCTGTAATAAATCGGTAAATATATTGTTCGACCCCTAGTGTAGATACTTGTTCAAATAAATGAAAGTACCTTTATATATTTTTGCAATTTCCACAATCCATCAGGAACAACGGCCAACCAGTGCACCCAACAAATGGGCCACGATGGGTCAATGACACCCTTTGCCCCTTGATCGCCCACAAAACTGAGCTTGTTCTTCTTACTTAAGTAAGGACTTACTTAAGTCCTTGTAGTGTTCAGTGGCTGCAGCATGTTTAGGAGAGCCCTTGTCCAACGGCTCTGCCCAGTCACTGTTCAGGGTTTATAGATTATAAAATGTGTAAAACAATTATTCCTAGTTGAACAACTTCAAATTACCCAACAAAACAAACAAACAAGGGTTGGTTCTTTGTTTACTCAAACTAGTTTGTGGATTCAGAACCCTTGGACTTCAATAAAATAATAAGCATTTATTATGCATTATTAAAAATAAAAGCATTTTTACTCAGTATTCATCATTTCCAGTTCCCTACTGGTGAATATACTATTTAGATATATAGCACATTTTAATTTTACTTTTTGTGACTTTTAGTAAAAAACTATCTTTTCGAAGCATCCTTTACAGTGTTTGTATATACCTTACAATCTGTTAAGCACAGATAAAGAGCAAAAGATTGTGTTTGACACCTCACACTAAGAGTGCAGTTTTTCCCGGATCACTTTTCGGATTGACATGATTTGTGGTTCCGTCAGGAAGGAGCTGTGACCAGGATATAGACAGAAGATAATGGGTGAGCCCCAGCTGCTGGATACATTTCAGGTCCTCTTCGCAGAGCTGATAGCTGTTACAGGCCACATCTCCAGTATGGTCTTCAAACACCCCTCCTTTGGCATGACAGACTGTGTCCCACACGCTTGGGGCTCGACCATCCACATACCAGCCTCTTGCAAGATGGTTAAGAAATTCATCTGAAAGTTTAGACCTGCATTATACATATTCTCATTTCATTTCTCATAATGTACATCTGTCAAAATAACAAAATTGAAAATCTGACTGCTACAAAATAACAGTCCAAAATATCTACTCTTTTACACAGTGATATTATAACATGGTATTTGCATGGCATTACAAGGTACTTTAAAGTATACCATATAATTACCATGGTAATTATTAAAAAAAAAAAGAAAGAAAGAAAAAAAAAGATAGTATAATGATACCACTTTAAAGTATAGTACTTTTTGTGTTCTTACTAAATGCAAATTGTCGCGATACCACCCTGGATTTGCAAATGAGTCGATTTCGACGGGATACTACAGTAAATATGAGCACTAGCGTAAACTTTACCTTCTATTTGATAAGCAGCAGTCGCAGCTCCCCAAGCAAAGCCGTGTGGAAATACGGTGACATCCAGGTCAGACATTTTTAATGGATAATAATGAAGGGGACATCTCACAGAGTACGGTTTTACTTTATTATACTTTATTTATTTATTTTCATTATTCTTTGTTACTTGTTAAATGTTCTTTCTGTTCTCAGTGTCATATATGTATGTTTGTACCAATTGCTTAATTGTACAACAATTCCTTGTGTGTTTGCACACACTTGACGAATAAATCTCATTCTGATTCTGATCGATCTGTAATGCAAGCGTGCATCTCAAGTTTCGTAAGAGACTAAAAAGCAAATATTAGGCTACTAATGGAAATGAACATTGAATAGCCTAAGGACAAAGACCTTTGACCTGCATGCAGTGCAGTCCTCTCTGCACACGGCTTCTAATTGTTCCTGATCAAAAAGACAATATATGAGAAAGATTGATGCTCCCATTGGAAACAGAAACATCTCTCGATTCAGTGTCACAAACGCTGCACACAAGGCATTGTTCTCTTCAGGGAGCCCGTCTATAGGCTACCTGGATTTTCCTGCCAACCTGTCTGAACTTGTTTTTAGCAC